>NC_057805.1:285157699-285179909 GCF_018294505.1 Triticum aestivum
GGGGGTGGCGGAGGAACACAAGCGGTGGGGGCGGTTCAGGGGAGGGCGGGGATCGGGGCCGGTGGTTCGGCCGGCAGCCCGTGTGATGTTCTGTATGGGAAGAATCAGAGGCGAGGAAGAAGAAGGGTTAGGAGATGTAGGATCTTCATTCAACTGCCAGAAATGGTCGACTGACCCAAATGACAAAAGTCACGAGACTTGCATGCAAACATGCCTTTATATTCAGTACCATCATCGTACCTGCTTAGCACTACTCCTGAATCCATCAAGCTAAACAACGTGCCACTCATAATTCCAAACTTGTTGCTCAAATACGAATATGATATGATGCTGATATTACTAAAATAGATAATGTTTAATTGGTCAGCTAATGTTCCTACTTTACTTTCGAAAAGCACGTGCACCACATATAGAGAGACAACAGGGAGTTGCATTCTTAATGCGCTCTGGTTCATCATGTGTGGGCACTGCGCAACGAACATTTTATTATCCAAAATCTGCTTGCTCTTCTTTAGCATGTTCCTCTTTCGTTCTTTTTTAATAAGTACTCTCTCCATTCCTAAATACAAGTCTTTGTATAGATTCCACCATGGACTACATATGGAGCAAAATGAGTGAATCTACACTCTAAAATGTATCTGTATACATCTGTATGTGATCCATAGTGGAAATCTCTACAAAGACTTATATTTTGGAACGGAGGGAGTATGATAGTAGTACAGTATGTTCCTTGTAGTGAAGATGAGCAGGGACATTTGCAGTGTAGAGGTCTATACGGTCGGTTGTGATGGACACTTTGAACTCTTCGGGCCTCTTTGATTCATAGGATTTTGTAAACATAGGAATAGGATTTGTAGTGGCCTGCCCACTTGAATACTATAAGATTAGCAAGGAAATGCGTGGAGTTGTGTCGCCTTTGAGAGTTACACTGATATTAACAGTACCGCACCTTCAGTTGAAGAGAGCTGGTATCCGAAGCCTTTCTAGCCATACTGGCAATACTAGCACATATATTCCAGCAAGTTCCACTTTGCTGATTTTACTCCTAATGCTTACGGTTTTCCTGTTATATCTACACTATGATCTGTGTAGCTGCTATGTGTCGCACTAGCAGCAGTCCACTCTTGAAACTAAACAACACACCAATCATAAGTCCAAAGCTTACTTCTTCAAATACGAATTGTGATATAATACTGATATTAGTTAACAGACACACATTTAATTGGTCAGGTAATGCTCCCACTTTATTTTCCAAATGCATGTGGCCACATATAGAGAGACAACATGGAATTGCATTTCTTTGGGCGCTGTGATTCATCATGACTAGGCAACCAACATTGTATGCAATGCAGTGGAACCTCAAGAAAATGCTTCCTCTTCTGTTCTTTAACATGTTCCTCTTTTGTTATTCTGTATGTAGTACGTACAGTATGTTCCTTGTCCAGAAGGGGAGCAGGCACATCTGCAGTCAACAGCTGATCGAGTTGGCCTGTAATCGATAGGCTTTCAATTAGTAGCGGCAATAGAACATCGTATTTTCTAGCCAGTTCCACTTTCCCAATTTATATATCGTGGTTATTGTCGGTGTCACAACCGGCGGATCTCGGGTAGGGGGTCCCCAACTGTGCGTCTAAGGTCGATGGTAACAGGATACGGGGGACACAATGTTTACCCAGGTTCGGGCCCTCTCTATGGAGGTAATACACTACTTCCTGATTGATTGATCTTGATGAATATGAGTATTACAAGAGTTGATCTACCACGAGATCGTCATGCCTAAAACCCTAGAAGTTTAGCCTGTGTGACTATATATCTTTCCGGACTAAGCCCTCCCGTTTATATAGACACCGGAGGGGACTAGGGTTGTACAAAGTCCGTTACAGAGAAAGGAATCTTCATATTTGGACACCAAGCTTGCCTTCCACGCCATGGAGAGTCCAATCCGGACATGGGAGAGAGTCTTCGGTCTTGTATCTTCACAGCCCATTAGTCCGGCCGATGTCCAACAGGCCGGATGACCGAGGACCCCTTAGTCCAGGACTCCCTCAATAGCCCCTGAACCAGGCTTCAATGATGAGGTGTCCGACGCGCAGATTGTCTTCGGCATTGCAAGGCGGGTTCCCTTTTCCCAATACTCCAAAATAGTCTTCGGATGCAACGAATGTATCCGGATCTGCAACACAAGTACCACACACAACCGCAGAGAGTATAATATTTTGTGAGTCCAATCCGCTGACAACTTTTTGTATGGTGGCATCACGTCTGCCCAGTCATTATTTCGAACCGTTTTCGTCTGTCGTTCCACATTTCGAGACACGGTTTTCATTGGCACGTCTTGTCGAAGCAGATATCATGTCACCTTATTACGAGATTCTCATCAATACGGGCGTGGGTAATCCAACCGTGCCGTTCGCATAGCCCTTGGGAATAGGCGAGTTTTAAGCCGAGTGGGGAGGCGCTCGATATTCACTGCCTTTATAAGAAGATAGGGATTCCCTTCTTTCACCCACGCCTTCTCTCTTTCTCCGCCCTTCCATTCTCGAGCTCCAGCGCCCAAGTCCTCATCTCTTTTGCTTCAAGAAAGCATTTAACCATGTCCGGATCTAGAGGGCAAGGCAAATGGATGGCCTCCTCCATCAAGGAGAAGGACATCGCCGAGCTTCGGGAGGCCGGGTATCTGGCGAAAGGAATCGCCCACCGGCTTCCGACCAAGAGGCAAGTCGTCCCCACCCCGAAGCCCAACGAGAGGGTGGTGTTCATCCCTCATTTCGTCCGTGGGTTAGGGTTTCCTCTCCAACCTTTCGTCCGTGGACTTATGTTCTATCACGGGCTAGATTTCCATGATCTAGCCCCAAACTCTTTCCTCAACATCTCGGCATTTATTGTCATGTGCGAGGCCTTCCTCCGCATTCCTCCCCACTTCGGACTATGGCTCATGATTTTCAACGTGAAGCCGAAGGTGGTGGATGGCCAACACGCGGAGTGCGGAGGTTCCATGGTGAGCAAGATGCCCGATGTCACATGGCCCAAAGGTACTTTTGTGGAAACCGTCAAGGAGTGGCAGAAACGGTGGTCCTATATCACAGAGCGCCGCGACGCCACCTGGGCCGCAGCTCCCGAGTTCAAATCCGGAGCTCCAATGCGGCTCACCTCCTGGATAGAGAAGGGCCCTAATTGGTCTTCGTCGGACGAGCTGATAGCGCTGCAAACGCGCATCCAAAGCATGGTGGATAAAAACATCAAGCTCGTCCACGTGACCCAGGTGATGCTAGTTCGCCGGATCCTACCATGCCAGAGCCGAAGATGCCCTTTATGGGAATTTGATCCGGAGAAGCACCAGACCCTGGAAAGGCTCTTCGAAACCACCCACGAAGATGTCTGGAAGTTGCTCTTTAAGGGCAACGAGACGCCGCCGGCCATAGACTCGGACCGCAGGCATGATCTTGCCCATCCTGCCAGTGCGGTAAGTATTCCTCGTCTCAAGGTACATCCTCTACTTGCTTGTTCAAGGAAGATAGCTAAAACTTCACCATTTATTTTTTCAGGTATGGACAGAGAAAGCGGAGCGGATTCAGTGTCCGGCTCCGCTGCCCGAAGAACCAGTCATCCCGCTCCTGGCAAAGATGCTGGTTTCGGCGCCCTACAAGGCACCAGAGAAGAAGGCCAAGAAGAAGGCCAAGGGGGCCAAAGGTGGCCCTCGCCGCAAAGGAGCTTCGAACGTGTCCTTTGAAGACAAGACTCGCTCCTCCGCCACCGAAGACGATGACGGGGAGGAGGAAGAAAGCAACTCTCCCCCTGGTGGGGGAAGGAAGAAGAGGGTGGCCTCCACAAATCTGGAGGCGGAAGCGCCCAAGAGGGGGAAGGGCCTCCTTGCGGATAACTCCGCATGGGACGTCGATAGCAATCCAGAACGACGCCCCCCAAGCAAGCCCCTGACCGCATCGTAAGTACTAAAAACATGTATACGTCCATGTATTCAGCCTCTCCTCTTTATGGTATTAATATGGTTAATTATGCTATTACAGTCTGGCCCACGACAGCTCCCAGCGATCCTCATCAAGAGGTTCGTTGGATTCAATGGCGATGGCCAGCGAGTCGCTGCCAGCCACTTACTCTCCCACGGCCAAGGGTGACGCCGAGGTGCTGTCTCGAAGGATCTTCCCAGGCCAGGGAGAGGCTCAGGATGCCGTCAGGCTGGCGCTAGAGGGCGAAACCTCGGCCGCTGAACACATGGGGGAGCAGATCCCCATGGAGACTGGCGATGGGGGCCATGTTCAGTTCGGCCCCCAACCGGATACGGTTGCGGAGACCTATACGGCTCCGGAATCTGGCGTGTAGCCTCCTTCGAAAGAAGGAGGTGTGCCTATCGCGCCGGTGACCTCTGTCCAACCGGAGCATCGGATAATCTTCTGGAAGCGCTACGAGGCGCTTCCATTGTGAAGGAGCACCGTATCCTAATGGGTACGGTGATTGAGAGGGTTCAGTCCGTCAAGAGCGGACTGGCCGAAGCCTGCGGCAGCCTGCTAACATGCTTTGAGGTATGTGTCGCAAAAGGAAAAGTCCTAGTATAGACAGTAGCCCCTGAGACACTGTTCGGTGTTCGGAAAGAAAAGCCGGACAGAGGATCAATTTATTTTCGCAAGGAACTAACTAAAGATGTCTTATATGCGTGAGCAGGCGTCGTTGCTGGCCGCAACCTCTCATGCTGCGGAGGTCTCCGGACTAAAGCAGAGTCTGGAACGGGCCGAAGGAGAGCTCGGCCTTGTAAAAAGGCAGCTAGAGGACAAGCAAGGTATGCTGCGACTTGCTGTATACTCAAAAAGAATGAATGATGTGTAATGACCGTAATGTCATGGTATTTGTAGGAGCGGCGACCGAGGTCGATGTCCTTAAAAAGGCCCTGGCCCAAGCCGAGGAGAAAGCTGGCAAGGAACAAGCCACCCGTAACAAGCTCAAGGCCCGGCTTAATGAGGTCCAGCAAGAGCTCCAGGATGCCGTGAAAAAATGCGAGACCTTGGAGTGTTATGTTTCAGCTCGAGAGACCGAACTCGCCACGGCTAGCCAAAGCACGAAAGAGGCCCGGGTAGAAGCCCAGGGCGCCCTCCAGGAGATCCAGGAGGCCAAGAAAATCGCGGTGAGTAAGGCGTTTAGTATGTAAAGCAAGTATGTGAAGAAGAAGTATTTCTTACTAACCCGGATTCGGAGTTCTCCAGGGGCGTTTGCGGATCTGCCGCGCAGTATTTCTGATGCTGCGGAATTCTTCCGTGCCGAAGAAGGGAGCTCAACGGAGAAGCTGTTCTGGTCGCAATACCTTGCGCCAGAACATCCAAAACATCCAGTGCCCTTTACCGATCAGTTAAAATAGCTGGTCGAGCTGCATAGGGTGGCCGAACTGGCCATGAAGGATTTAATAATCTGGCCATGGGCTACCGAAGCTATACCCAGCAGCTACTTCGGTCTTGTGAAGCGGCTGGTAGATGCCTGCCCTCGGCTGGACATCGTCAAGCGGTCGGTCTGCATCGAGGGCGCGTGCATGGCCTTCGCCCACGTCAAGGTGTGGTGGGCGAAGATGGACGCCGTCAAGCTTGTGACCGAGGGGCCGCCAGAGGGCAAGGAGCACCGCACGCCCGAGCGGTATTTTGAAGACGTCCTGGAGGGGTCTCGCATTGTGGCGATGCAATGTGCGCAAGACATTATCTTTGAATGAATACATTCATGTTGTCTCTGCCTTGTATGATGAAACAAAGTTGTTATGTAATATAATGTTTGTTTTTAAAAATTTCACCTCCTGTGCGGCCGTATTGTAGGAAATCTGAGAGTTGGCCAGTCGTCGGCTTCTGCCCCCACATAGGTAGTACGGGGGTGTTCGGGATGGAATCTAAACACTCTTGATCCAATTGTTTGGTCCTTGAAGGAGGTGTTTAGTGCAACGAACCAGGCAATCAGACTATGCGGCTTGAACACCCTCACTTAGCCATAGGAGTTTGACAATAAAAATTTAGGCGCAGCCCCTAGTATCTGAACTAGGATGCTGTAAACACCTGATCGGGCAAGTACCAATCCCTCGCGTAATGCGGAAAAAAACTCTAAAGATTTGAGACCGCCGAAGAGCTGACCGGCTCTCGCCGTATCATGACAGTCAGTTTTCGGCTTTCTCTACTGAGGTGCTCATCCGGGTAAACCAGGGCACAATCGTAGTAGTTCTCCCTTTACTACCCTAGCCGATATAACGGAACGTAAGGTAGCAAGCACAGGAGCTGAGCAACCCAACTATTGACCAAAGACATGATTCGGAGCCAGTGCATATAGTGCTAAATTCGGGGTGCCGAACTATACTGTAAAAAGTGATCGGACTTTGTTGCCGTGTTGCGGGGCGCTATGAAGCCCCTGGCAAATTGAAACGTACCAAAGTGTACGGGTGCTATTTGATAAAGTTATCAAAAAAAAGAAAATAGGAAAGATTATTAAGCTAGAGCCGTAGAATTTGGGCCGCAAACTATTTCCATTATAATTTGTTTGGTACGTCAAAGCGCATTTAATTTGTACAAGTAGTGCAATAAGCAACAGGCTATTTAATATGCCACAACCAAGGGAGAGTTGCGTGTGGGTCCTGAAAATAGGTAGAGTGGTCTTTTAAAGAGACCACCTGGAAATTCCCCTCTACGTCCATGCTTACTGCCATCTTGGTGTATTTATCCTTCGAAAGGACCTGCGATCAGGCCGTTAGGGAAGGCCTGTGGAAAAGACACCTGAAAAGTAGAAAAAAGGAAACAGTGAAAGTGCAGGTGTCCGGGGGCGGTCAAGCCATATTGTGGATCATAAGCTAGTTATGCCTCCGTCCATGTCCATGGTATTTTGAGTGCGTAGTTATGTACGCGCGGTACGAATGCCGCCACTTGATGAGGACTGGGACGGAGGCCAAATTGCTAGTCGAGCTCTTGATGAGCCGAGCTATCCTGCTGCAGAATAGTCCGGACTATCTTGACGGGGTCCGGGAGCTCGGCCACCGAATTAAGGTTCTGCTTGAAAAGGCCGCTCTATACTTCGGCTGCTAAGGCAGCGGTGTGCTCCTCGGTGCGGAGGGAGCGTTTCATGTTTCCATTAACTATTATGACGCCGCGTGGTCCGGGAATCTTGAGCTTGAGATAAGCATAGTGTGGCACCGCGTCAAATCGAGCAAATGCGGTCCGGCCGAGCAGTGTGTGATAGACGTTGTGAAAGGGGACAATATCGAAGATTAACTCTTCACTTCGGAAGTTGTCCGGAGATCCGAAGACAACCTCTAGTGTGATTGAGCCCGTACAGTGGGTCTCTACACCTGGTATGACTCCTTTAAAGGTAGTCTTTGTGGGCTTGATCCGTGATGGATTAATGCCCATTTTCCACACTGTATCCTGATAGAGCAGGTTAAGGCTGCAGCCGCCATCCATTAGGACTCGCGTCAAGTGGAATCCATCGATTATTGGGTCAAGGACCAGTGCGGCCGAACCGCCGTGACGGATACTGGTCGGATGATCCCAACGATCGAAGGTAATCGGGCATGACGACCACGGATTAAATTTTGGGGCGACTGGCTCTATCGCATAGACGTCCCAGAGCGCATGCTTGCGCTCCCTCTTGGGGATGTGTGTAGCGTATATCATGTTCACCGTTTTGACCTGAGGGGGAAACTTCTTCTGTCCCCCTGTGTTCGGTGGCCGGGGCTCCTTGTCATCGTCCTCGCTTTGCGATCCCTTCTCCTTGTTTTCAGCATTTAACTTGCCGGCCTATTTAAAAACCCCAACAATCCCTGTTGGTATGGTGGGCTGGTTTTTCTGGGGTGCCATGGATCTGGCACGGACGATCGAGTATGCGGTCCAAACTGGATGGTCCTGAGTTGTTTCTTTTATATGGCTTCTTCCGCTGACCGGACATGGAGCCACTGAATCCGGCGTTGAATGTAGTGTCATCGGTGTTATCACCATTGCTTCGACGTTTGTGCCTGTTGCGTCGGAGCTTGCTATTGCTGTTTTTGCCCTCGGAGGTGCCCGCTTCGCTTGCTGTGTTTTTGCTACGGGCCAGCCAACTATCCTCACCCGCACAAAAGCGGGTCATGAGTGCCGTGAGGGCTGCCATGGACTTCGGCTTTTCTTGGCCGAGGTGGCGGGCGAGCCATTCGTCACGGATGCTGTGTTTAAAGGCTGCTAGGGCTTCGGCATCCGGACAGTCGACGATCTGGTTCTTTTTAGTTAAGAACCTAGTCCAGAATTTCCTGGCTGACTCTCCGGGCTGTTGAACTATGTAAAATAAGTCATCGGCATCTGGTGGCCGGACATATGTAACTTGGAAGTTGTCGCGGAAGGCATCTTCCAAATCCTCCCAGCTGCCAATAGAATTTTTAGGCAGGCTGTTTAACCAGTGCCGAGCTGGCCCTTTGAGTTTTAACGGGAGGTATTTGATGGCATGGAGGTCATCTCCACGGGCCATATGGATATGGAGAAGAAAATCCTCGATCCACACCGCGGGTTCAGTTGTTCCATCGTATGATTTGATATTCACGGGTTTAAACCCTTCTGGGAATTCATGCTCCATTACTTCATCAGTGAAGCAAAGAGGATGTGCGGTGCCTCTATATCGGGCCACATCGCGACGTAGCTCCGATGGAGTCCGTCTGCGGTTTTCGGCCCGGGCGTGACTAGACTTGTCACGTCCGAATAGATAGCCATCGTTACGTGTCGGGGCACGTCCTCGCGATCCGTAGATCAATCTGGTATGTCCTGCTCTATTGTCCAGTTCCTGCCGAAGATCATGTGTATAACCACGAGTTGTTTTATCTCTGCCTTTACGATGAGGCGGGGCGGGCTGGTGTTCGGCTTGAGTTGCCGCTTTATCCCGGCCGCGTGGTGGTCGGTCAGCCGCATTGCACGATGATGGTATGGGCTCCGACGCCTCATCATCGAAATGAGGTAGCAATTTGCGCTTCGGGTAGCTTTTGGCTGGGCGCTTGAGGCCGTATTCTTCGGCTGCTAGGACATCAGTCCATCTATCGTTGAGCAGATCTTGGTCAGCTTGAAGATGCTGTTGCTTCTTTTTCAGGCTCCTTGCAGTGGCTATTAGCCGGCGCTTAAAGCGCTCTTGCTCGAGAGGTTCCTCAGGCACAATAAAATCCTCGTTGCCGAGGATCACCTCATCCTAGGAGAGTGGAAGATAATTACTGTCCTTCGAGTCGTCGTTTATGGCCTGTTCATCAGGGCTAACTTGCCCGTTTTCCCGTTCCTCCTGTTCGGAAGTTATCTCAATGGGGTCTTCATTATTTTTGGCATCGTCCGGAGTATTGTTTTCTCCCGTGCCGGTATTGCTGTCTTTTCCACGATGTGACTTAGAGCGGCGCCGCTGACACCGGTATTTTGGCTGTATCACAGGAGGTTCATCCTCAATTGGATCTTCTTTGTCGTCGTCGTTAATTCCTTTAGGCGTATCCACCATGTATACGTCGTAAGAAGAGGTGGCCGTCCAGCGTCCGGTAAACGGCGGGTTTCGGCCCTGATCCTCCTTGGCATCGTCGTCCATACCGTCGATGTCTTCGGAGCCATAATCGAGCATGTCGGTTAAATCTTCGACAGTGGCTATAAAGTGGGCGGTGAGTGGGAAGCGAAATTCCCCGTCATCAGCCTCCAGTTCGAACCAGATATAGTTCGGCTGTGACCCCTCCGCTAAGGACAGCGCTTTTAACGAGTTTAACACATCGCCCAGAAGTGAGTGTGAAAAAATGTCCGCGGCGCTGAATTCAATGACCGATGACTGATCGAGCTCGACGCACGTGGACGCACACGGTTCAGAACCTGTAGCCGAAAACGAGTCCGAGGCTCCGGTGACATAGATCCCACTCGAGGTTGGGTCTGTGTGTGGCTCTGACGCCGCTAGGACTGCGGTATCCGTGGCGGGGTTGAGCTTCCCGTCTTCGGATGGTGCGATCTACTCCGGATCTAGGCCCAGAGCAGTTACAGGTGCTATCTCCTGGGTATGGTCTGATGACAGATTTAAGTCATGTTCATCGTGGTGACGGGGAGCGACTACCGTGGTCTCAAATCCGTCGAAGATCAAGTCTCCGCGGGTATCCGCGACATAGTTCAAGCTCCCGAATCTGACCTGACGGCCAGGGGCGTAGCTATCGATCTGCTCCGGATGGCCAAGCGAGTTGGCCCATAGTGCAAAGCCATCGAACACGAAGATCTATCCGGGGAGGAAGACTTCTCCTTGGACATCATTGTTGTAGATGATTGAAGGGGCCATCAAACCTTTTGAGGACGGCACGGTGGAACTCTCAATGAAAACACCAATGTCGGTGTCAAAACCGGCGGATCTCGGGTAGGGGGTCCCAAACTGTGCGTCTAAAGTCGATGGTAACAGGAGACGGGGGACACAATGTTTACCCAGGTTCGGGCCCTCTCTATGGAGGTAATACCCTACTTCATGCTTGATTGATCTTGATGAATATGAGTATTACAAGAGTTGATCTACCATGAGATCGTAATGGCTAAAACCCTAGAAGTTTAGCCTGTATGACTATATATCTTTCCGGACTAAGCCCTCCGGTTTATATAGATACCTGAGGGGACTAGGGTTGTACAAAGTCCGTTACCGAGAAAGGAATATTCATATTTGGACGCCAAGCTTGCCTTCCACGCCAAGGAGAGTCCCATCCGGACATGGGAGAGAGTCTTCGGTCTTGTATCTTCACAGCCCATTAGTCCAGCCCATGTCCAACAGGCCGGACGCCCGAGGACCCCTTAGTTCAGGACTCCCTTAGTTATGGTGTACCCCATTTATGTACACTACGATCTTCCTAGTTGTTGTGTGCTCTTGTTATCAGGGTTTGGCAATAAACTCTCTGTACAGTATATTATGAACCTATCATCTGCCAACTATTCTTACTTCTGAAACCTATTTTTTGTGTACTTGTGCCAGATTATATTAATGCATGGACCATATGACAGCACATATGAGCTCTCTCATCAGAATCCAGTGATAGCACACAAGGGTTTACAGGAGCGCCCCTATATTAGAATATCCTCTGCATTACAATGATAATCTCACTACTATTTATGTTTTCATGGTTCTCAGATATTATACGTAATTACAGTGAATATCAGAATCCGTGAATCAGAAGAATATTGTGGAACACTACAACGACTTACAAAATTGGCACCAAGGCATTGAGTGCCATTATGGATGCAATGAGACTCATACGTTCCCCACCTGTAGATTCTTGTTCAGAATATGATCCTAATGACTATTCTAACCTCGAGGAGTCAAAGGCAGAGGCCTGTCCTGTTCACCCATCAAGGTGTCTGTTCTAATTTGGCAAGGTTTTATTGATTGTGCGTATCTTGCATATGTTGTCTTGCATTTCTTCTACTTTGTTGCACCGCCATCTGCTTAGTTTACTCATCATATATGTGAAGATGCCATGCCCATCCATTATCAATACATATTCCATCTATCATCATACCATGTTTTTCCACTCAAATGCTGTTCTTGTGCATCAGACATCAAAAAGGAAGAGGGTGATTGCCGAACCTGAAGGAGCACCAGCAAAGTCCTTGAAAAACGTGGTGGTGTCGGAGAAATCAGACAGCACCCCACTTATATTGGCTGTACAACCAGTGACACAAAACGTAGGACCGACTCCAGCAGACTGTACCCATACTTCACTGGCCACACCACTAGCCCCACCACACAGGACCTGCACTCCAGCAAAACGTATGCCGATTTCAGTTGCCATAGCACCAGCCGTACCACAGAAAAATCCCACTCCAGCAAAAAGTACAGCAAGTCCACCGGCCGAAGACCTATCCCAACCACAGAGATGGCCAATTCCTGCAGATTGGAACCCCATTCCAGTTATTCCCAGTTTTAAAGACAAACACCATTTTCACATCATGGGAAGATTATAATGAAGAAAAACACCATTTTCACATCTTCCTGTCCCACTTACGTGTAAGTGCTATTATTCATGGTGATTATTTTCCTGTTCTCTGCTGATTGAACACATCAATGATTTACATTACATTGTTGTAAGTAGGCGAGGGTCAATCTGGATAGTCATGACGAGCAAATCTTGCTTGCGCTTTTCAAGGAAGCATTGCAACAGTATCGGTGTTACCTGAGGAAATCACACTTTGATGGCAAGTCTATAAACGAATTTTCGGTGAAGTATCCTATGCTAAATTTAGAAGACACTGAATGGGAAAACATTGTTATGCACTGGTCTCGTTCCCAGGATGAGGTACTGTCTATGATATCACATGACAATTTGAACTTCGACTTTTTCGCATGCGCCTTACGAATTTTTTTTGCAGGAAATCAGCTTGAAGAAGAATTCCAGTTTGAAAAGAACGACAGGATATCGCAAATATGCTGCCCGCTGCTTTGCTCTTGTTAGTACCTGTTGTCCTGTATCACTATACTTGCATTCATACCTGGTTCATTATGTGATAGCAGTATGCATGATAGCTTGCTTATCAATTGTTCGCTCCAAATTTTCTAATCTGTATGAATGGTTACATTAGTGTAGAATATATCCAATGCCAATGAATTATTTTAGCTCTGCATTGTTCTTGTAAGTACCTGCTGTCCTTTATCAGTGTACTTATATTGACAGGTAGTTGTTCATATACCGTCACTCTGCAGCTTATTTTCCTTTGCCCTTCATTTTCTACGCATCAGATCTATATTTACTCTTACCATAAGGTTGGATAACACCAATGGTCCTGAAGAAGTTTAGCTCTGCATTGCTCTTGGCTTGTACCTTTTGCCTATATCGCTATACTTACATTTATAGCTACTTGGTCATGTAGCATCACTCTTAATCTTATCTTAAATATTCTCCATTTTTTCTTATATTATCACATCTATATTTACTCTTAACAAAATGTAGAATTAAGGCAATGCTTATGAAGAATATTAGTCAAACCTAAACAAATAAGGAACCTATTATTAACTAACTAGGGCAACCACCTCATGTGAGGAAAGTTCCAGATCAGGAACGAATACACGCAAATAAAACAAGTCTGATTTGCACACGGTGTTGGCATCTGATTTCTGACCAGTCTCGGCCACCACAACCAAATACAACCCATATATAAATAAGTACACACGGACGCACAAGGACCCACCAAACAATTACAAGCCGGTGCCGATGACTTGAACACGCCACATGAGACTCAACATCCAAACGCAAAACCACCTCCAGCCGCTTGACTGGACGCTCGGCAAATCACGCGAAAGCACGCTCGACGCCCGACGAAGCGATGCCGGCTCGAATTGACGCCGGAAGAAATGACGCCAAAGCACTCCTGGCCTGATTCATCAGATTTGGTAATTGTTATTTCGCAAGCTTACTTTTTATGTATACAATCTTCATAAATACTATATCAATTGATAAATTGTTCCCTGTTAATTTTGAAGACATAAGAATATGGCATACAAGAAGTTGAGTGACTTAACTACAAGGGGACAGAATTGGAATATTCAAGTGAAAGTAATGAGAATGTGGGATTCAGTGAATCCTACGACCGATGAGTTTATTAGCCTAGATATGATACTGATGGACGAGCAGGTCTGTTTTCTAATATATTAAATTAGAATTATTCTGTCATATGAAGCAAGTAACCAACCATATTTGATTCTTTTAACAGGGTGAAACAATCCATGCTATTATCTGGAAGAATCTTATAGACACTTTTAGATCAAAGATCAATGAAAAATATATTTATGCATTCAGCAATTTTCAGGTCATGGAATCCACGAAATATAGGCCACTGAGCAATGAAGTTAAAATATTATTTGCATACAATACAAAGGTAAAGGTAAAGGCTCTTTGAAAGTTTTCCCAGATTATTACTTCGAGTTTGCTACCATGGACACACTAGAGAAAGGGCAGACAAGGACACATAATGCTCAGGTATGTTTATAGTTGTAATTACGACCTCCAAATAATTGATATTTCTAATTTTATATCACTAATCTCCAAATATGCAGATGTCATTAGACTACTGACTCGAATGAAGCCAGTGGAGACAAGAATAACAAAAAGGAACCCACAACCTTCATATATCCATGAGATTGAAATCCTAATGCCAGAGTAAGTCCATATGCATATGCATGTCTCAAATTTAACTAAACCTCCCCCATGTGGTTAGCACTAACTTCTAGGATTCAATTATTTAGGGGTGTTAAAACCAGAATCATGTTATGGGGAAAGTCTGCTTATTTTTTGACCGAGGATGTAATCGGCAGCCAAACTGTCCTTATTATCACATCAACGATGGTGCAGAGATTTAATGGTAAGTGCATAGACTTACATGGAATTCTTATCATTTACAAATTCTAACTGATTGATTAAATAGGTTTGTGCCCAAAGTAAATGAGTGCGGTAAGAATATATATATATATATATAGATCTGGATATACCAGAAACACAAGAACTTCTTGATAGGTATGAAACACCACCAGTTTATTTATTTTTCACTCATAATTAGTGATTCAGGTTGATTCAAGGTTTCTTATGTACTTCATACATGTGTAGTGACTCAACAGAAGAAACCTTACCAACAATTATGAGTATAGATGTTTTATAAGTAATCAAGGAACACAAGAAGAACAGATGTTTTATAAGAGGAGAACATTACAAGAACTTACTACAATGAGGCACGGAAACCAGTCAGACCAGGTAATGCATCAGAATTCCAATAAATGATACCATCAATCTCCGTGATACGAGATAAGACCTGTATGACAATTCATTTAATATTAGTTACAACAAAACCATATTGTGATTATATATGCCTCTTAATCCCGCACCCCACCCAAATGCTAACGTTGTCTTTTTTAGGATTTTGTGCTCATAACAATAGCTACAGTGGATCGTCTGCAAGAAAATATTTAACGGTGGTACATGTCATGTGATAAGTGTCACAAATTGGCTACCAAGGAAACCTACAATTATTATTGCAAGAGTTGTGGTATATATCCAGAAAAGGTCACACCTCGGTAAGCATATTACATTACTAAAATATGAACAGGAACTGTTATATTATATTTACTCTCCACTAACATGAATCGTATGTTAGGTATCGTGTTCGACTCCAAATTAGTGACCATACATCTACTACAAGTTGCACTTTATTTGACGAGGAGGCTGCAAGATTGCTTAATACATCTACATCCAAGTTGTTGGACACACAGGATGGGAAATCAGAAGAAGCGCCAAAGATTATTCAACAATTATGTGGAAGAAAACTTATATTTAGATTCAAGCTCAATGGTAATAATCTCACACTTGGCACACAAAACTATACAGTAAAAAGAACATTTGTGCCTGATGATAGGCTTGAGATGCTCTATTTGGACAATAAAGCCGAGGAGGTAAAGCTGCTTTAACTTTTTACCATCTTCAGAACTCCTTAACTAATTTATCTTATATATGTTTCATAGGAATTGATGGATGATGAGGTGGACACCATGTTAATGAAGAAGCAAAATATGCCAGACATAAAGGTGATTGATTTTTTTAACTATATACGCACTTCAGATTTTAGAAATGTGTCTAGTTTTTGAAAATGTATATGTTTGTAGTCATAGAATAATAAAGTTTCACCTAGCAAACTTTCATGTGAACTGGTGCCTGTGGAAGAGGAACCACATGACAGCACTAGGATTGCATTAAATAAAGATAAGAGTCAAAACAAAATATCATCGGCATCACGTGAGCTCCGCAGTGGCACTAAAAGGATACTGAGATCTGTTGTAATATCAGATGAGTCAGAGGATGAATGCATTGAGACGAATATGCCTGAACAAAAGGAAAAAGGTGTTTGTGGGAACAAGAAACATGTTAAAGCAGAAGCCAAAAAAACTATGCTTGAAGATGAAGGACCAAAATCGAAGGCCAGGAGAAAAAGGATGTTACCTAGATAATTAGTGGATCAGTAGCTTATGACATAAATAGTCCGACCGTCTATTTGTATCGGCCAAGGTAAGTACAGTATTTGATTGACATCGACCATGATAAGAAGAATACTTATTAGATTAAGGGTGTGAATGTTACCAATGTTCTTAGTCTAAAATAGATTGATAACTTTCTTCATGTAGTTTCCTTTATGCACATGTTATTTCAGGCGAATCTTTATGAGGCCAGCACAATAGACAAGAACATACTATCAGACTAGAGTTTCGCACATTAGGATTTACTTCACAATTTGAAGAAACTAATACTTTGGCAAATCTATATGACGCCGGCACAATAGAAAGAAACATACCCTTCTTCATCAATAACTTAAAAGAAAGACTAGATATAAGCAAATCAATGGCATCTCGCTGACACAGGTGAGCTGCTCAACAAACCTATAACAAAATAAATATCCAGGGTGACGGATTAGCACACACAAGGTAAGGCCTTTGCAGTTTAAGAAAATAATTGACACATAAGAACCAACTTCCGGTGCATGAGGCCTTTTTAAGAGAAAAGGCATCATTTCTTGCAAACAACAAATTAAAAATACTATGGAGTTGCTATGGATAAAGTGCAAGAAAAATATTCAGTTCGCACTTAAAGTTAGTAGTGGCCTGACAGCAAGAACAATGAGGAGGCCAGCATCTCATGGTCATCCGCTGCTATTTGTATTTTCCAGATGTCAGATCTAATAACTCACTCGGCAGGTGACACGGTGATTTCCCTCGCAGCCTCCTCCACTCGGCCAAACTACAACACCTGTGCCATGGACATCTAGCCGTAGGCCAAGAAGAGGTCACCATCTTGGCCGAAACCCTTGAGAACTCTCTGCCGGACTCCACGAGGTCGTCGAGGATCCACATCCTCGAGAACGCGATGGACGCGTCCGCGTACTTGGCTCAACGTCAAACTGCGCCAGTACCTACACGAAGAGAAATAGGAAGGAATGAATCATTTGTGATGGTTTGGGCATCAATGTGGTGATTGCAAGCGGTGAGATCTTAATCAGCCACCTAATGGAAGAGGTGGTGCATGCGGATGGATAAGGATGTTGGAGGGGAACGACTGAGCTGAGAGATTTTTATTTTATATAAACTAGCAAAAATGCCCGTGCATTGCAACGGGATAAAAAGTTATCACACCACCTAGCCTCAATAAGCATTGCTAAGACCACCTCCCCCCACCCATACACAGGTCAATGTCCTATATTTTAACCCCCACCCGTGTGGCCGCCTATATTTCTTCCCACCATGATTGCAGCATATATATGTCAATAAATTTGTATGAAAATATATTCTTGTACTCTATGCTTATTTGTATTAAAAAATATTGACATCTAAATGAATGGTAAAAGTATGCTGAAAAGGTCTATATCTTTGGGCAACTACTTCTCAACTATCCCCAAGGTGTAAGTTGTGCTATCTATGATCATATCACTAAGGAAAATAATGGAAGATTTTTCTCAATGATTTATGCTCAGACATGATACACTTCTTCGACACTTATTATGAGTACACAACATAGTAAATCTTTGTGATGTAGCACCTGTTAGCATATGAGTTGACCTTGAGGCTTATTGTGTCTCTATGTCAGTTGTCTTAAATCCACCATCTGAAACTATAATTATGACATCATTGTGCAACTTATAAGTACAAATTTATTTAATAACTTATTATGTGCGTCTGCAAGCTAAGCATGGAACATAATCAAGCCGTGTATATGAACTCACCCCAACCATATATGGTTGCTTCATACAAAAATTAGTAGAATTTCTATTGAGAATAGAGACCTAGATTATACTCTGGGTGATAATCAGACATCAGGTTTGTTGAGGATGGGCATAGATTAAACCTGCATAAATTCACGCCATTTACTTTCCTCCATCATGAGATACGTATGTGTGCATGCAGAGATCAAACCAAACATGAGCATATATGATGAAACTGCAGCCAGCCGGTACTTATCAATTCCTTGCGTACATACCAAACATGATGGGATGATGAAGTTGGCGCCCGGCAGCTGGTACTTGTCGTCGACTCCTATGCATGCACCTTCTAAGCGTTTCATCTTTTGTTCAGTAAAGGCCAAAGAGACATTCATTAACGCCACTACTCGATCAGGATACGCCTGTGGACTTCCTCTGTAGGTACCTGATGGTAGATTGAGATGTCAGAGAATTCCGAGTCGATGGCGGGAGATGGCGGGTGTGGGGGCACGATGGGGTCGCCTTCAGTGTAGACAGATGATTTGCAATACGATGATTGATTGGGGTGCTGGTGCATGCATATATAATACTTCCTCCCTTCCTAAATATAAGTCTTTTAAACATTTTCAATGGACTACAACATACAGATGTATGTAGACATATTTTAGAGTATAGATTCACTTATTTTGCTTCGTATGTAGTCACTTGTTGGAATCTCTAAAAAGACTTATATTTGGGAACGGAGGGAGTACAAGGGAAGGCCTCTACCTCAACTATACAAGACTAGGAGGTGGGCCACAACTCCAATATGCGTGCAGTACAAAATACATACTCAACACCCCCCGCAGTCGAAGCGTCGCCGGAGACACAGAGACTGGACCGGAACTCCTCGAAGAAGGTAGTAGGCAATCCCTTAGTCATCACATCAGCAAATTGTTGCGTCGTCGGCACGTGGAGAACCCGAACACAACCAAGGGCAACCTGCTCGCGTACGAAGTGAATATCGAGCTCAATATGCTTCGTCCGTTGATGGTGCACCGGGTTGGCGGAGAGGTAGACCGGGCTGACGTTATCGCAGTAGACAAGAGTGGCCTGGTGAACATCACAAAGCAACTCCTGGAGCAGCTGACGTAGCCAAGAGCACTCGGCCACGACATTAGCCACGGCGCGATACTCTGCCTCCGCATTGGAGCGGGAGACCGTGGGTTGCCGCTTCGAAGACCAAGAGATCAACAAGGGCCCAAGGTAGACGCAGTAGCCTGGCGTAGAGCGTCGCGTGTCGGGGCAGCCAGCCCAGTCGGCATCCGAATAGGCCACGAGGTCGGTGGAGGCGGAGGCCGTCAGGGTGAGTCCCAAAGACATGGTGCCGCGTATGTAACGGAGAATACGCTTCACCAGAGTCCAGTGAGAGTCACGCGGGGCGTGCATATGGAGGCACACCTGCTGGATAGCGTACTGCAGGTCGGGGCGAGTCAGCGTCAAGTACTGTAAAGCACCGACAATAGAGCGAT
Source organism: Triticum aestivum (assembly GCF_018294505.1). Classification (NCBI taxonomy): domain Eukaryota; kingdom Viridiplantae; phylum Streptophyta; class Magnoliopsida; order Poales; family Poaceae; genus Triticum; species Triticum aestivum. Next base: position 285,176,910 of record NC_057805.1, read on the forward strand.
AAAACGCTCCATCGGACGCAAGAGACCCCTCGAGAGAGCAGAGACCTTTGCCTTCGTGTCGACGGGGGTGGGCGCCGGCTTGCAGTTAAGCATACCGGCACGCTCCAGGAGCTCGTGGGCGTACTTCTGCTGATGCATTAAGAAGCCGTCAGTCGGTCGGACCACCTCGATGCCGAGGAAGTAGTGTAGGGGCCCCAAGTCCTTGAGGGCGAACTCATCACGAAGACGAGCAGTCAGCCGCTGAAGGAGGTCAGGGGCGGACGCCGTGAGGATGATGTCGTCGACGTAGAGCAGCAGATATGCAGTGTCAACTCCCTGATGATACACGAAGAGTGAAGCATCGGAGCGAGTGGACGAAATCCGAGAGACTGCAAGAAGGCTGCGATACGCTGGTACCAAGCCCGAGGTGCCTGCTTCAACCCGTAAAAAAGACCGGGAGAGCAAGCACACGAAGTCAGGGTGCTCGGCGTCGACGAAACCAGTGGGCTGCTCACAGAACACCTGCTCAGCGAGATGGCTGTGCAAGAAGGCGTTGGAGACATCCAACTGGTGCACAGGCCAGGCGCGCGAGACCGTCAGCTGAAGAACGGCGCGAATCGTGCCCGGTTTGACAATCGGGGCGAAGGTGTCGGTGAAGTCCACGCCCGCGCGCTGCCGAAAACCACGAACCACCTACCGAGCCTTGTAGCGCTGGAGAGAACCGTTCGGGCGAGTCTTGTGTCGAAACACCCACTTGCCAGAGATGATGTTGGCACGAGGGGGTCACGGGACAAGCTGCCACGTGCGGTTGCGCTGTAAGGCGTCGAACTCCTCCTGCATCGCACCTAGCCAGTGGGGATCCCGAATGGTAGCACGAGTGGAGGTGGGGACGGGTGAGGGCGTCGACGTCAAGTGACGGGGCAGCAGGGCCGGCGGGTGCCGCGGCGGCAGGGGCCGGGGCGGTGGCGGGGGCCGGGGCAGCGGGGGCACCCGGTGCGGCGGCGGAAGAGGCGACGGGCGAGGTTAACGTCGAGCCCGTCGCAGGGGTGGCGGGCGGGGTGCCGGGCTCATCCTCGTATGAGGGAGACGGGGACCCGGGAGCTCGCTCGGACTCGACCTCGGGGAAGGGAGTCATGAAGCCAGGTGGTGGCGGCAGAAGGCGCCGTGCCGGGGGGGCGTCGGGGGCGGCCGCCGCGCATCGCTCCACGAAGGGGACGCGGGGGCCGGCGCCGAAGGGGCCGAAGCCGGAGGAACCTGAAAAAAAGGAAACACCGTCTCGACAAAGTACAGATGCCTCGAGGTGTACACACGATGATTAACAGGATCATAGCACCGGTAACCTTTGGTGTTAGGAGGGTAGCCAAGGAAGACGCAGGGGACGGATCGTGGTGCGAGCTTGTGTGGCGTGGTCGACGCGGTGCTAGGACAACAGAGATAACCGAAGATGCGAAGACCATCATAGGACGGTGGTGTGCCGAAGAGAAGGTGGTGAGGGGCGTAGTTCCACCGAGGGCGACATGGACGAATGTTAACTAAAAGAGTGGTGGTAGCGAGGGCATCGGGCCAAAACCGAGCGGGCACATTAGAGTGAAAGAGTAACGTGCGAACGCAATCATTAAGAATGCGGAGAATGCGCTCGGCGCGGCCGTTCTGCTGGGAAGTGTAGGGGCAAGTCAGACGGAAGGTGGTGCCGTGAGAGGCGAGAAGTGTGCGGAGAGCGACGTTGTCAAACTCTTTTCCGTTATCAGTTTGGAGTGCGAGTATGGGGCGACCGAACTGGGTGGTGACATAGGAGTAAAAGGCAGTGAGTGTGGCTAAAGCATCGGATTTACGACGAAGGGGAAAAGTCCACACATAATGAGAGTAATCATCTAAAATCACCAAGTAGTAAAGATAGCCCGTGTTACTCACAACGGGAGATGTCCAAACATCACTATGAAGTAATTGAAATGGAAAAGTGGAAACTGAGGAAGACGCACTAAAGGAAGACGAACGTGCTTGCCTAAGCGACAAGCCTCACAAGAGTGCTCGTCAAGCTTATCACATGAGAAAGAGAAACTCCTAAGAATTTGATGTAAGACGGTGTGGTTGGGGTGACCCAAGCGAGCGTGCCAAAGGTCAATGCCGGCGGCAAGGGCGACGGGTGTGGAGGTGGAGGCGCCGGCGTGCACGGGGTAGAGCTCATCGGGACTGTCCCACCGGTGAAGGACCATCCGGGTACGGGTGTCTTTCACAGAAAAGCCAACACCGTCAAATTCAACAGTAAGTGGGTTCTCACAAGTAAGGCGACGAACGGAAACTAGGTTCGTGACTAAATCTGGTGAAACAAGAACATTAGACATAGTGATGGGTGTGGAAGTGGAGGGAAAGTTAGTGCTACCGATGTGAGTAATAGGTAAGGAGGAGCCGTTGCCGACAGTGATACGAGTGGGTGTGTGAACGGGAGTGGAGGAGGTTAGGTTACCGGGATGAGCTGCCATGTGCGCAGTAGCACCTGAGTCCATGTACCAGTCGCCTCCACTGACAGAGCTACTCGGCGACGGCGCGGAGTGCTGGGCGGCGAGGAGGGTGGGGTCCCATTGCACAGGTACCGGCGGCGGCGGAAGGCCCCCGTAGGGCGGCGCCGGGACGGGCGGGCCATAACCACCGAGGGGCGGCGGCGCAAGGAGGGCGCCGTAGCCGGCGCCAGTCGGCTGGAAGGGCGCGCCGATGAACGCCTGGTGGCCAGCGGGGAGAGCCTGCTGATAGTGTGGCGCCCCCGGCGTCCTGGGCCCGCCGCTGCTACAGGCGGCGGCGACTGCCGCCACGCCGGTTGCGTCGGCCCCCTCCCCCTTGCGGGTGCTGCGGGGGAGGCGCTTGTGGCGACAACGGGTAACACCCGGCGGGTGCGGGAGGACGCGACTGGATCAGCGCGGTCGGTAGAGCAGTTCCACCACAGATGGTGAAGTAGCCCGGAGAGTCCATGGAAGGCGTCAGAAGCGGCGCGAAGAGGAAGGGGGCGGCGGAGGCGCCGCGGGGAGG
>NC_057805.1:285180288-285198629 GCF_018294505.1 Triticum aestivum
GAAGGCGCTGCGCGGCGGCGGCGCGCGATGGCGCGGCTGCAGCGGGAGACGGCGCTGCGGCTGACGGAGCGGCAGCGCGGGATGGAATAGCAGCTACACGAGGCGCGCGGGCTGGCTAGCGATGAGTCAACGAGCTGGCTAGCAATGGGTCAAGCTAGCAATGAGTCAACGTGCTAGCTAGCGATGGGTGGCAACGCGGAGGCGGCTAGCGAGCGAAACAGCGGGATGCGGCGGATTGCAAAGCGAGCGCTGCTGCAGCGGGAGGCGGAAGCGAGGGGAGGTGGGGCGCGGCGGCGGCAGCGCGGAGAGGCGCCGCCGCGGCGGCGGCTACCCTACGGTTAGATCGAAAAGGATGATACCATGTAGACAGATGATTGGCAATACGATGATTGATTGGGGTGCTGTGCATGCATATATAATACAAGGAAAGGCCTTATCTCAACTATACAAGACTAGGAGATGGGTCATAACTCCAATATGCATGCAGTACAAAATACATACTCAACATTCAGCGCTGCGTCGGACATCGCCATCGCTCTGCTTGCGATAGCCATATGCTGGTCGAGATAGATCGGGTTTTGTTGGGAACAGATTGGGTTGATATGTGCGATAGGCGAACTAGGTCGGACGGACGACCATGCTATTAGTACCACCTCGTTTATATTATAATTTTGTCTATATGAATCGTAAAAGCGTATTACGACTGGGCATAAACGTATTGTGACGGTGAACCCACAGAGCGGATAACCAGTAGACCGAACAACTGATAGTGAAAACCTCGAAGCGTGGAAGTATAAGAACTAACACCAAGGCAGAATCCGGACAGTTTTATTGATATTGTCTGAACTTTTCTTGGAAATTGTTATTTTTTGTAGCAACGCGCAAAGTTTGAATAGAAGAATTTTTTTTGAAAATTTTCAAAAAATAAAAAACGTGAACATATTTTGACAAAACTAATTTTGGAATTCCTGAACATTTATTGACTTTTGAGAAAAAAATTGGATAATGGGAACATTTTTTGTAAAGCTCAAACATATTTTGAAATTCCCGAACATTTTTAAAAACTCGAACATTTACAGAAGTTTGAGAAGAAAATTTATTAATGTGAACATCTTTTGAATTGTTAAATAAATTTTTTAAAGCAGGAACATTTTTTGAAATTTCAGAACATTTTTTAAAACACGAACAATATTTGGATTTGTGAAATAATTTTTAATATTCTGAATAGTTTTCGATATTGGTAACATTTTTTGAATTGTTGAACAGTTTTTTAGAAGCATGCATAATTTTTGAAATTCCCGAACATCATTTAAAAACAGGAACATATTTTAATATTCTGAACAGTTTAAAAAACAGGAACATTTTTTTAAATTCCCATCATTTATTGAATTGATGAACGAAAATCAGAAAACATGATATTTTTTCAAATTTTGAAACTATTTCAAGAACACGAACATTTTTTAAAACTTTCATGTATTTCTAGAAATTATAAAAGGAGATATCCCATGGTGTATACTCTTTGTGGATGATGTGGTGCTAGTTGACGATAGTCGGACGGGGGTAAATAGGAAGTTAGAGTTATGGAGACAAACCTTGGAATCGAAAGGCTTTAGGATAAGTAGAACTAAAACCGTTAGGTGTGACGAAGATGCGTATGTTGAGATGGATGTGTAGCCACACGAGGAAGGGACCAGTACAGAATGATGATATACGAGATAGAGTTGGGGTAGCACCAATCGGAGAGAAGCTTGTCCAACATCGTCTGAGATGGTTAGGGCATATTCAGCGCAGGCCTCCAGAAGCTCCAGTGCATAGAGGACGGCTAAAGCGTGCAGAGAATGTCAAGAGAGGGCGGGTAGACCGAATTTGACATGGGAGGAGTCCATTAAGAGAGACCTGAAGGGTTGGAGTATCACCAAAGAGCTAGCTATGGACAGGGGTACGTAGAAGTTTGCCATCCATGTGCCAGAGCTATGAGTTGGTTGCGAGATCTTATGGGTTTCACTTCTAGCCTACCCCAACTTTTTTGGGACTAAAGGCTTTATTGTTGTTTGCCATGTATTTCTAGAAATTATGAAACAATTTAAAAAAACAAGAACATTTTCTAAAAAAATAGGAACATTTCTTTGCTTTTTCGGAAAATCCTAAACATTTTATAGAACTGCGAACTTGTGTTGAAAAAAAAGAAGAAAAAACGAAAAACAAAAAGAAAGGAAAAGGAAAAGAAACAAAAAAAGAAAAAAGAAAGAGAAAAGTGAAAAGACCGGAAAACCAATGAAAGAAACGAAAACCCAGTTCGGCAAACGTTCTAGAAGGTTAACAAAACCAGATTAGGCAGTTCCTAACGTATCTACGTAAGTGGTCCGGGCAGGGGCGGAGCCAGGATGAAACACGAGAAGGGGCAATGAGGTACAAAATTTCTTTTTCTTGAGAAATGTGTATACAAACTAATGGCTAGATCCTTTAAGAAACTAACCACACAAAGCATACATATGTGATAGAAAAGCAAAAAATCGTATGAGCACACACGTAAATATGAAAAAAAAATCATTGCCAAAATAAAAGTAAACTAACAACTTTAGGCACAATAAGTTGAGGAATATGAATATGTCGTTCCTTTTTGTTGGTACGTCCGTGAATTCTAGCCTTCAAGCTGTAGGAAAAAGAAAAGTGTTTAAATGTAAAGAGAGAATGTAAACGTTGACTGCTAAAAATATAAGCTTGAGCACATTACCCCTTCCATTTAGATGATTGATATTAAAATCTGTAAGTATCCTCCTTTTAGGTGGATCCCGAGTAAGCTTGTTCAGATAGATCGACTATTTCAAGCATACTACCAGTTGCGGATTTTGTAAAAGAAATTGTCCATTAGCTTTCTAAATAAATTGAAGTACATGAAGGCAGAATATTACTATAGTCCAGAGATTTATTCTACTCCCATGTGCTCAAACTTATTCATATGAAATTATTACATAAGCAAGATTAAATCAACCTAATTACCACGGAATCAGAATAGACTGAAAATATGAAAATTAGAAGCTAAAAATGAGAACTGAACCTAGGGCTTACCTTGATTGAAAGATTGATGAGTAGCGCACGTATTTTTTCTCCTTGGGACGGCGACCCGGCCGGCCAGCCGGGGTGCATGGTGCAGATCAAGGCTGATTGTCGGAGGGGAGGCCTGTACGTAGCTTAGAGTTGCAGGCGTTGACAGCTTCGGCTCGTCACGGCGGTCGCATGAGCAGCAGATTAGTCAGTCAGGAGCCAGGCGGCGGCGCATAGGTTTCCAGCGATTTGGCAAGCAACTGCCCGTATGCATCTGCCTGCTCGTATAATCTCTACATGGGCTGCAACTCACACATGAATAGATGGGCTTTATATGACAAAAAAATTAAGGAGTGGGGGCAAATAGCATGGGCTGAGCGGGGGCAACGATATTACCCTCGGCCTGGTATACGTGGGCAGAAAAATCGAGTGGGGCATTCGCCCCCAAAACCTTGTACGTAGATTCGCCCCTGCGGTCCAGGCCAAGCAGCATCGCTTGGTCATTCCCCTGTGCGAAGCGCCAATATTTTGTACGGGTTGTTTATACGGGGTGGTCAAAACTGACATGGGCTTGATTATCAAAATAAAAAATAAAATACATGGGCCCGCATCAAAACTGCTGGGCCTTCATACGTGGGGAATGTAGAGTTGGGTTTGGAATTTATCTATCTACAGTATATTTTTCTCAAAAAAGAAAAAACTACAGTATACCGTTATCGTTATGAACTCGGTTCCTACTCCTTATCAAATAGGCTCATCCGAGCACACGTTGGCGTGCTTCCCATATATAGCTGAACGTACGCTTCGATTAAAAAAGGGATCATATCATCAAGACCTTTAGATCGTCGACACGTATAAAACTAAATAAGATTAGTCATAATCGACCTAGATAGAATCGCTGGAAGAACTAGCACACGAATCAGGCCTGCCAGACTTCAGATTAGAAGGTACGTGGAAAACTACTACTATCTACAATTCAAAGCAACCTCATAAATATTTTATTCATTATTACATTGTTTTATATTTAGGCTTATAATACTGACTCAAATAAACTATTCTCACACGTCATGCCTTGGCTCTTCACATCAGCTATATTTTCTTTGAGATAACAGTACCAACTTCTGTCATCAACTAAAAGTTACACACAGACTGATAAAGTAATGGCAGCAATAGAAAGATATGCTCTAATATAATTTTGTACATGGTACAAAATATTTTCCAGGATCAATACAGGATTTGCTTTGCACCAAAGATACAATTACGGCAATAATTAATTAGCACAAGCGTGTGAAGCTTTACAAAATTTAAAAAACAAAGGCAAGAAGACACTGTCAGGTATATCATTGACCATGTTTGACTATCTTCATGTAATGACTATATTCTTGTACTTCTCTAACATATACATTTGAAAGATTGCCCTTTGTGAATATTACAAACCCTAATAATTTTACGTATAGTGCTAAAAATGATTTACTTCCCCATAGTAATTCCCGTGGAGCAATTGTCGTGCACTAAGAAACAACCACACTGTCACACCAATAATGTGATACGCTACAACTCGAACCACATAACATAATAATCCTGAAAGCATGATTGATAAGAATTATAGGTTGTTTCTACATGCAGCCAGCACCTCTTATTTAGTGCATATATTGTTAGTTTCTTTACAACATTGTGCATAAAGTACCTTTCAAATATTTGATACTATATTGCTAAAAGAATGTCAAATGCAGAAATGAAGGGACAGTATACGGCAAAACCAGCAGGCCCACTTTCAAAAGAAGCTAGAGAAGCTATTATCAGGAGGAAAGCTATAACTACAAGAAAAAAAAGGAGTAATAGATGCAGGAATACACAGGAAACAACCATGAAAAAAAGAAGAAGATGCTTCACGGAATAGAAAGGAACAAATCGTTGAAATAAGAGATGTTAGGCGTTCAAGGAGAAATGGGAGGGACAATGACCTTGAAAGCAACATCATAGAAACAAGCAGCAGCACTACATCCAGAAGTTATTTTAGCATGATATGGAACTTTGGAAAGCCAACATATAGATGCGAACATTGCAATGCACTACTATGGTGTGAAGAAAGATTAAATTCTCATAAAGGAACCAAAAAGCCTTCTTTCGGAATTTGCTGCAAACAAGGTAAAATTGATCTACCAAAGATAGCATATCCTCCACCATATCTCGCGGGACTATTAACGGGTGAAGGAAGTCATGCAACAAACTTCAGAGAAAATATCAGGTCATACAACTCAATGTTCTCATTCACATTAATGGGAGGAGCTGTTGACAAAGAAATAAACAAAGGCAAAGGACCATATGTTTTTCGACTGCATGGCCAGAACTACCACCATATCGGAAGTCTACTACCTGAAGAAGCTAACAAACCTCGAATTGCCGTCCTGCGTCTCCAGGCGCGCGGCGCCAGGCCTAGAGACGCGGGCAATCCTAAATGGGCCCTTCCACATGGGAGAGAGCTTATGCAGCCCCTCCCTGGAGAGCACCCGCCTCAGGATGAGATCGCCCACCTCGAGCGTCCTGGAGCGGATGTTGCGGCAGTGGTACCGCCGCAGCGCCTGCTGGTACCTTGCCGCCTGGAGCGAGGCTTGACGGCGGCGTTTCTCCCCCAGCACGAGATCCATCCCCCGCGTGGCGTCCTGGCGTGCCTCGTTAAACGCCAAGACCCGTGCAGAGCGATGCTTGACCTCATGTGGGAGAACCGCTTCAGCACCATAGAGAAGGAAGAATGCATTCTCGCTCGTTGGCTTTGTGGTGGTGGTGCGGATGGACCGCAGCACAGACAGGAGCTTGTCGAGCCAGCCCCTGCCGCATGCCTCGAGCTTCTTCTTGAAGCTTCTTATTTTGAGGCCTCTCAGGACCTCCGTGTTGGCGCGCTCAGCTTGGCCGTTGCTCTTGGGGTGCGCCACCGAGGCGTAGCATATCTGCGTTCAAGGTTAGCACAATATGTTTTGAAGAGGTTGCTGGTGAACTGTGAGCCGCTGTCGGTGACGATGCGATTAGGGACCCCGAAGTGGCTCACGAGACCTTTGGTGAACTTGACTGCCGAGCCAGATGGAATGATACAGACAGCTTCCACTTCCGCCCACTTGGTGAACTTGTCGATGGCGACGTAGATGTAGCGGTAGACCCCAGGCGCTCTAGGGAACGGACCCAAGATGTCCAGCCCCAGACGGCGAACGACCATGTGAGCGGGATAGTCTGGAGGCCCTGAGCAGGCTGGTGGATTTGCTTGGCATGGAACGGGCAGGCTTCACATGATTTCACCAGCTCGGTTGCGTCGTTGAGTGCCGGGGGCCAGTAGAATCCGCTGCGGAATGCCTTGCCCACCAAGGTGCTCGATGACGAGTGATATCCGCAATCTCCGCCTTGTATGTCGGTTAACAACTCACACCCCTGCTCCCTGGAGATGCATCGCAAGGGAACATCGTTTGGTCGTTTTCAGTATAGCTCACCGTCCTGAATGCAGTAGCCTGTGGCCTACCGAGACACGCGCTCCGTGTCTTCCTCCTTCTCCGGCAAGGTTCCCTGCAGCAGGTACGCCTTGAATTCTTCGGTCCAGAACCCCTCCTGAGGCTCGAGCGCGCGGAGCAGGCGCGCTCCTGAGGTCGGGCCAAAGGCGGGGGCTCCCAAAGGCTTGAAGAGCCGCTCCTCGAAGACACCGGGCTCCTATGGCTGGCGCTTGGATGCCCTCTTGGCGATGTCGTCGGCTTCCTTGTTCGTGCCGCGAGGCATGTGCTGCAGCTCCAGGCCCAAGAATTGTTTCTCCATTTTGCGTAACTCCGCCAGGTATGCCTCCATGTGTTCATCCTTCGGCTCATACACTTTGTTGGAGAAGTTGAAGAGGAGCTGGGAGTCGGCCTTGATGATGAGGCGCTTCACGCCTAAAGTGGCCGCAGCCTTGACACCAGCGATCAAGCCTTCGTACTCCGCAATGTTGTTGGAGACCTTCTCACCACGTTAGAAATAGAGCTACACGGCATAGTAGAGCTTGTCTTGGGTGGGTGAGATGAGCACGGCTCCCGCCCAGGCGCCCTGGCGTGCGAAGGCGCCGTCAAAGTACATGACCCAGCTGTCAGGTGCTTCGCTCCCTGGCGAGAGGGACAGGTCCTCGCCTGCTTCGCGCCCTGGAGCGTCGGTGTGGCACCCCGGCTCAGAGCAACCGGTTTACCTTGCATTGCCAGCCCAGAGATCAAGTCTTCTGGCAATACACAACAACATGGTACAGAAACAACCGCTTTATTGATGCTAGCGAATTACATAAGTCTGATATTACATCGAGGTACGAGGCCAAGCGGCACACACGGTGCTGCTGGACAGTATGTACATTATTTAATGAACATGGCGGGGGCCTCGATAACACAAACTACGCGGCAGCGGAAGGACGATGAAGTGGAAACTCCACAGCACAGGGACACCGACGTGGACACAGCCTAGACACGAGATGCACTCCGATGCGAACCGACTTGCTTGAAAGCTGGCATAACACTCCAGGTCAGTACATTGAATGTACTTGCAAGCTCACAACAAACATAAGCATGATGACAGACAATATCATGACAATTAATCAGATTAATGCAATGCAAGAACTACTATAGATGCAATGCAAATGATACGTGCACTGAGTCTCACGGACTCTCTTACCAGACGGTTACCTCGTAACCCAAACGGTGACCATACCGGGGTCACATCTGAAACCAACAACCCATGAACAACTCACGAGTTCATGATTCGCTCGAACAACAATGCATCACAACAATCATTTAGTTTGCAAGATTAATTTTAAAAGTTGATCCATGGTGTGACTTACTCACGAGTTATGCCCATAACCGAGGACGCGACTATCGATAGATTAAATATACTCTGCAAAGGTAGCGCACTTTACCCACACTACGGAACCCTGGCCTCGCACACCCATTCGGGTGAACCAAAGCATTCCGACGAAACCCTCCCTTTGTTGTGGCACTCTCCCGGCCACTCCGACCAACTCCCTCTCAGGGCTAGGTCTTGGGTGGCCCCGTGTCTACCAAAGACACCAATAGCCAGCGTCGTGGCAAAACGGTCCCAAACGGGGACAAGGTACCATAAAAACAAAAACGAGCACACAAGGTTATGTCTGCTTACCGGGCCAGGGTATGCACGCCCATAACCTTCCCTTGCGGGAGGCACCGGTGAGATGCACAACAAAGGACTGAATCAAGACCTTCCCACAAGGTAAATGTGGTCGCACTGAATAAAAACCCGATTCAGTGGCACCATGATGTGATCAACGTCATATTCAGGTTGAACTTAATCAAGTTTAACTTTGGCAATTTTTTTATAAAATAACAATGATACTATGCCGTAACCATGCAACTAATCGACATGCAAAGCAAACAACACATGTATATGGATCAAACTTATCAACATAATAACCTTGCAATACTCAGGATCAGAAACTTTTCTAGTTATGACTCATTTTTATTATTAAGCATATTTTTATTAGTTCATCATTTAAATGAAAATATCACTTCATAAAAGAACTATCATTATTTACCATAACAATATAGCTAGTGCAAAATCTTATTCGACTTGACGAAACAAGTTCATGCATTCAACCAGTAACTAAAACAAGCATATCATGCATGATAAAATAACTAATAATTAACCAAATTTATTTATCAAATTTTAAATGCAAATAAGAACTCATATTCAAGTAGAAAATCATAGATATTGAAATAACATCATCCAAATGCTGGTGTGGCTTGCCTTAGTGTAGAGGAGGATCATACCCCTCTTGGTTTGCTTCAAGACAAGCTTCTCCTTCTGAAAAGAATTTAAAAACACAAAAACAATTATCAAAACACATTCTGAAAATCACCAGAAATTGTATACAGCAAGGAAAAATCCACCTTTTGGTGTGCTGCTAGACTTTTCTGAAACAAAGACAATGCAAAAAGAATCAATTCATTTGGACTTATAGTTTAGAAATGGTGGCTGGTCAAAGTTTAGTCAAATTTCTGAATAAATTTTGAATTAAACAGAAATCCTGGGGGGGGGGGTGACGTCGAAGGCATAAAGCGAGAGTGCACCTCCACTCGTACCGCTTCGGGCGCGAGTGGTGAGGCTGACGGGTGGGTCCCGCACGTCAGGAGAGAGAGGGGGACAGCAAGATCCGAGAGGGGCGGCGCTTCGCTAGAGCTCACGCCGGCGACGAGGGGGTTTGGGGCTAGGCTAGAGGGATAGGATTGAAGCTGGGCTCATGGCGCACTTGCCCGTACCCGTGGCTTGGCTTGGGGTGGATGGAGCTGCTCGCGGTCAAGCTCGCAAGCCTCGGTGGCGGACGGGTTTCGCCGGAGTGGTTGAAGACGACGGCTAGGGGCGGCTCCGAGGGCTCAGCGGCGTCCAGGCAGCACCAACAGACCCCCAATGCCCCGCCCGAGCAGCTGCTTGAGCTCGAGGGGCACCGGAGAGCGGTGGCCTTGTTGCGGAGGTCGCCAGAGTTCTCTGGTCTGGGCGACGGCCAGAGGCCTGCCCGACCAAGCTGTGGCCCATCTACGTGTTCTTGGAGGTGGTGTGGAGTGGTGCGTGGCTAGGAATGGAGGAGGGGGTCGCTATAAATAGCCGGAGCGAGGGGGGAAATGTGTCACCGCCGGAGCTCTCTGGACGCGCGCCGAACAGCGATGAAAAGCTCCAGTGCGAGGGGGCAAGCACGCAGCATCGACGTAGGAGCTGCCCACGCTCGCGGACGAGCACAGGAGGCACTGGGAGAAGCAGACAAGTGCATGCATGCACTGTGGCTTTTGGCCGCGACGTGCTCGTGCTTGCTGCGGCGTCTCCAGCGTCGGCGAGCATTAGGGAGAGGTCAAGGGCGATTGGTCGGGGTCGGTGGCGTTGCGCGGCAGGCGTCGGCGAGTGCTGGAACGAGAATGCGCTGAACAGAGAGGAAGGCGCCATCCAGAGCGCGTCGAGACGCTGCCAGGCACCGTGTCTTCACGCGGACACCACGCTGGCATGGTCAAGACGATGCCCAAATGCTGCCAAACCTTGTCTACGCGTTCGTCCACGAAGTGTTTAGTCTAGGAAAGTTGATAGCCCATACCCAGGCCGACCAGATTTGACTTTACTAAGCTGGCAAGTTTCTGACTAGAAACTTGGTCGCCAAGTTAAGCAACCTTCTAGAAGGCCATTAGGGCTGGTCTCCTGGAGTTTAGGTTTTCTTAGGAGGGTGTGTAAGCTGAAGAAAGATCAGGGCCAAAAGATCAAGGAAAAATGTACTTGCTGTACAAACTGGAATTTTGGGCCAGAAGAGAAATGATTTTCTATTGCAAAAAGTCATGCAATATTTTTGCTTGGGAAGGTGTGCAAAGGTTCAAAGAATATTCAGGATTTATTTTAGATTTTTGGGAGCAAGAAAGATTGGGGTTTCTTTGGAGCACAAGTTTCTGAATTGAATTTCAGAGAGGAAAATGAATATTTTTCTTTTATGAAAAATATTCATTTGATTATTTTGGGGATCTATCAGGAAAATATAGTTGAATGAGGAGTAGATAGGTCACTTGGGTGAAAGTCAAGGATATTCCCAAGTGACAAGTCCATTTGAATTGATTCCAAAACCCAAATCAAAGGAAGGCTAAAACCAAGTCCGAAAACAGAGAGAAGGCAAGTCCGGAAAAAGAGAGAAGGCAAAATCCAGGCTGTCACAAACCTCCCCCACTTAGGATGAATCTCGTCCTTGAGATTCCGTTGCTTGGGAAAACCATTCTGGGTATGCAGTCCTTAAAAATTCCTCTCTTTCCCAGGTTGCTTGCTCTTCGGTGTGATGCTCCCACTGAACCTTGTAAAACCTTATTTGTTTGCTGCGAATGACCCTTTCTGTCTGATCCAATATCCTGATTGGCTTTTCCTCATAAGTCAAGTCCTTAGCCAATTCTATCTCTGGCATATCAGTCCTTTTCTCCGGTGGCGAGATGCATCTTCTCAGTTGCGAGATATGAAACACATTGTGTACTTCTGACAGTTCCGGTGGCAACTCCAATTGATATGCAACTGTTCCGACCCTGGCCATGACTGGAAACGGACCGATGTATCTGGGTGCCAATTTTCCGCGAGTCTGAAACCTCTTGACTCCTTTCATAGGGGTGACTCGGAGATATACGTGTTCTCCGGGTTCGAAGCTGATCTGACGGTGTTTGGCATCATAGTAGCTTTTCTGTCGTGATTTGGCCAGCTGCAGTCTGTCTTGGATTTCCTTGACTTGCTTCTCCCCTTCGAGCATTAAATCAGTCCCGAAAATACGGCTGTCTCCGGTTTGAGACCAGTTCAATGGAGTGAGGCATTTCCCGCCATACAGAGCTTCATAAGGTGACATCTTTAAGCTAGTCTGGAAACTATTGTTGTAGGAAAACTCGGCGTTGGGCAGACAGTCTTCCCACTTGGTTCCTTGGGCCAGTGCACATGCCCGGAGCATATCTTCGATTAATTTACTCGCTCGGTTTGTCCATGTGTCTGAGGATGATAAGCCGTAATGTACTTCAGAGCAGTCCCCATGGCTTGATGTAGTCGGGACCAAAATGCGGAGGTGAAGAGAGATCCCCTGTCGGAGGTGACAGTATTAGGTACTCCATGCAGACTGACGATTCTTGACACATACAACTGTGCGAGTTGATTTGCATGGTATGTGGTCTGGATGGGAAGGAAGTGTTCCACCTGTGTTAAGGTGTCCACTATGACCCATATTGCGTCGTTTCCTCGATGAGGCCTTGGTAATCCGGTGATGAAATCCATGTAGATATCGTCCCATTTCCATTAGGATACCGGCAAAGGTTGGAGGAGTCCGGCGGGTTTTTGGTGTTCCGCCTTTACCTGGTTTCATATATCGCAACAGGCCACAAAGTATGCGATATCTTTCTTCATTCCATCCCACCAGAATACCCGACGAAGGTCTTCATACATCTTGGTACCGCCGGGGTGAATTGAGTATGGTGCTTCATGTGCTTCTGCCAATATTTCCTTCGTCAGACTTTCTTGCTTGGGTACGCAAAGCCTACCTCGGAACCTTAGCGAACCTCTTTGATCCCTAGAGAAATCCGGTGCATGCCCTTGGTGCATCTTCTGGACATATACTTTCAATAACTTATCATCTGCCTGAGCACTGCGGATTTCTTCTTCGAGAGTAGGGGCAACTTCCAATATGTTGGCAAGACGACCATCGGTGATCACCAAATTGAGCTGAGTGATTTCTTTATAAAGCTCAGGAGGCAATGAATCCATGAGAGCATTAAGGTTGGCTGGTTTGCGGCTGAGGGCGTCAGTCACCACATTAGCTTTGCCCGGGTGATAATTTATTCCGAGGTCGTAGTCCTTAACCAACTCAAGCCATCTTCGCTGTCGAAGATTCAAATCGGGCTGAGTGAATATATACTTGAGACTCTTGTGGTCGGTAAATATCTGGCACTTCTTTCCAATCAGATAGTGTCTCCAGATCTTCAAAGCGTGCACCACCGCGGCCAATTCCAAATCATGAGTGGGATAGTTTCCTTCATGTTGACGCAGTTGTCGGGATGCATAAGCCACAACTTTGCCATCTTGCATGAGTACACATCCAAGTCCTTTTCTGGATGCGTCGCAGTAGACATGAAAACTGTGGTAGATTTCTGGAAGAGTCAGTACTGGTGCGGACGTCAGCCTAATTTTTAATTCATTGAAACTCCGTTCGCAGTCCTCAGTCCAGTCAAATTTCTTATCCTTCTTTAGGAGCTCCATCATTGGCTTGGCGATCTTGGAGAACCCTTCAATAAAACGGCGATAATATCCAGCTAGTCCAAGGAAACTCCGGATTTCTGAGACTGTCGTAGGTGCGGACCAATCAAGTACATCCTTCACCTTGCTTGGATCCACTGAGATTCCTTCTGCCGAGAGGACATGCCCGAGAAATCCCACTTGCTGGAACCAAAATTCACATTTGCTAAATTTGGCATAAAGTTGATGGTCGCGAAGCCTTTGTAGAACTGCTCAGAGATGCTCCTTGTGTTCATCTTTGCTCTTGGAGTAAATGAGTATGTTGTCAATGAACACAACCACAAATTTGTCCAAGAAATCCATAAACACCTTGTTCATCATATGCATGAAGAAAGCTGCGGCGTTGGTGAGGCCGAAGGACATAACGGTATACTCATAAAGACCGTACCGAGTGGTGAACGGGGTCTTAGGAATATCTTCCTTCTTTAGCTTGAGCTGATGATATCCGGTCCTCAAATCAATTTTGGAGAATACTTTGGCCCCGCTGAGTTGATCGAACAGATCTTCAATCCTTGGCAGTGGATACTTGTTTTTGATGGTGACGTCATTCAACTGTCGGTAGTCTACGCACATTCGTAGACTACCATCCTTTTTGTCCACGAATATCGCTGGTGACCCCCATGGTGAAGAGCTTGGGCGGATGTATCCTTTTTGCAGCATTTCATCCAGTTGTTTCTTCAATTCCACCAATTCCGATGAAGGCATCCGATAATATTTCTTGTGTATCGGGGTGGTTCCAGGCACCAAGTCAATTGCAAACTCCAATTCTCGGTCTGGCGGCATGCCTGGTAATTCTTCAGGAAATACATCTGGATACTCACTGACCACTGGAATTAATTCCACCTCTTCTGCCACTGCTGCGAAAACCATATCTTTCGTGGGTATGCACTTGCGGGCATAAAAACTTGTGGTGCGACCTTCCGTATTTTTCAGGGTAAGTTCTCTGGTCGCACAACTGATGCATACTTGATATTGGGTTAACCAATTCATGCCCAAAATAACATCCAATTTGTAGGAGTCGATGATTATCAAGGATGTTGGAAACTTGAAACCCTTGATGTCAATTTCCAAATTACGGCAGACGAGATTGCTTCTGATTAGGGATCCCGGGGATTGTACCAACATGTGTTTTCCCAAAATCGAGCCAGGAAAATTGTTTTGGGAAGCAAAACTCCACGAAATAAAAGAGTTGGAAGCCCTAGAGTCAAATAAAATTACGGCGGGTATGTCATTAACAAGAAACATACCAATGACGACTTCCGGGTCCTCTTGGGCTTCGTCTGGGAGATATGATGACTTTGCCCCTAGATCATATCTGGGGCGGAATACAACTCCATGTAGTTGACTTGCGGATGGAATGGAGCTGCTTGTTTGTTGTTCTTGGGACACTGTCTGGCATAGTGTCCGGTTTGACCACAACTGAAGCATGAATTATTGCGCTGACAATCTTCGCGCACCGGGCTGGTCACGACATTCTTGACTTGAGTGGTAGTCTTGTTGACATTCTGCTGCCAGTTGGCTTTGTACTCAACTTGAGTCTGTTGCCAAGTATGAGCCTTCTGCACTGGTTGCATATCCTTCTTCGGTTCGAATTTGCGCTTGTGGTCGTTAACAGCTGGCTTGTTGTCATGGAGGAGTTTGTGTTCCCTTTCTGCAATGAGGGCCTTGTTCACCAGAGTCAGGAAGTCCGGAAAATCAAACATGCTGAGAGTGCACCTGATATGCTGATTCAGTCCTCCAAGAAACCTGTCGATCTTCCGTTCTTCTGTGGCCACATCGTGGAGAGAATAGCAGGCCAAATGGTTGAACTTATTCAGATACTCGTTGACGGTCATGCTGCCTTGAGTGAGGGCGAGGAATTCGCGCTGCCTGCTTTTCATAATCCCGGTGGGAATATGATACTTGCGGAAATGATCCTTGAATTTTGTCCAAGTAATTTCCTCGTCCGCGGGCCATATTGCCTTAGCATTATCCCACCATATTGCGGCAGCTCTTTCGAGATAATGCGTTGCAAAGGGAACCTTGTCTCCCCCTTCAGTTCGAGCAATTTCCAGTTTCCTCTCAATAGTCCTTAGCCAGTCATCGGCGTCCAATGGATCAATAGCTTGGCTGAAGCTGGGAGACTTGGTTCGCTGAAAATCTGACAGCTTGGAGTGATGGCCATTCTGGTTTCCATTCTGCCCAACCATAACTTGCACACTTTTCAGTATTTCCAGCAGATCGTTGCTCCTTCTTTCTTCAAACATGCGCAGGATTTGCTCAGTGGATGACGGATTTGGCGGTGGAGACGGAGGTGGCTGGTAAGGCTCGGGGAATGTCCTGCGTGCCTTGCGAAGCGACAGACATGGACATCCTCACAACCTTGACTACTGCTGCCTCCACGCGTCATCCTATTATTTGTTTTTCCCAGTAATAGCAACCATGATGAGAAAATTCCAAAATGGGAGGAAAGCCAAAGACAAATCCCGGAAGAAAACAACGAATGAAAACCAAAGCGAATAAAAGGTTCCAACATAATTATACATAGGCTCAACATGAAAGTAAACATAACAACGAGTCTACTACCCTCATACATGAAGCTAAGCATCATGACACGTGCAATTACACCCATACATAATACTCATGACGAAAGCGATACTCTAACGGTCTACTGCTCGGACTGCGCTGCTGCGGGCCCCTCTCCTGAGCCAGACCCAGATCCTGAACTGATAGTAGAGACCTCCGGGTTAAGAGAGACGCGACGGCGCTGCCTCGAGGGCTCTCCCTCAGGGGAAGGCACGGGAGGGGATCTAAGCATAGGAGCGGCAGTAGTAGCGACAAGGGAAGCCCATGCAGCAGGAGCACTGCGATGGGTCACCGTCAGAGGGTTAACGACACCTTGAGATGTCACCAGTGGAACAGAGACTGGAGGAACTGAAGAAGTGTATATGACAGTGGGAAGAGGGTTCCTCATACGAGCAGCCGCGAGAGCTGTCCGGGCGCGTGAAAGCTCCCGAGCTAACTCGTAGTTTAGGAGATAACTAGAAGTGATATAGCGAGAAAGGTGGCTAGTGGGACGATCGCATGCCAGATTAATCAAAGGAAAGCGGATTCGTCCATTCTCGTGCAGAGATGTGTTGTAGAAGAAACCTGGGTGGGTGTGCATGCGAACCTCGTTGTAGCGCAAGCCTACAAGAGCCTCGATAGCAGCAAACTGAACCGCCTGAGATGGCGTAGAAGCAAGACCACCCTTAGAATAACGAGTGTAAGCGCCGGAAGGGGAACTGTGGTGTGGAGTGACCTACGCATAATACTCATACGATGCACCGGCCAGATGCTCACGATACACCCGATACTCTGGATCAGCACCCTCTGGGTAGAGTCGTCGCCACACGTTCTGAAGCAGGTGCGGCGATGTGTACGGAGCTGGCTCAGGATGTTACAAGAACGGTACTAGAGCCATCTACACTCACAAACCATACGGTTAGTAATAACAATAGATAAACATGCATGCGATGCAACAACCAGTTTCTATGACTACCGGCACTCAAACGAAGCTACCTACCGTTTCACTAACGCACTAACGGTCTAGCGTGTCCTATAATCAGCGCGGCTCTGATACCAAGCATTGTGGCACCCCGGCTCAGAGCAACCGGTTTACCTTGCATTGCCAGCCCAGAGATCAAGTCTTCTGGCAATACACAACAACATGGTACAGAAACAACCACTTTATCGATGCTAGCGAATTACATAAGTCTGATATTACATCGAGGTACAAGGCCAAGCGGCACACACGGTGCTGCTGGACAGTATGTACATTATTTAATGAACATGGAGGGGGCCTCGATAACACAAACTACGCGGTAGCGGAAGGACGACGAAGTGGAAACTCCATAGCATAGGGACACCGACATGGACACGGCCTAGACACGAGATGCGCTCCGATGCAAACCGACTTGCCTGAAAGCTGGCATAAGACGCCAGGTCAGTACATTGAATGTACTTGCAAGCTCACAACAAACATAAGCATGATGACAGACAATATCATGACAATTAATCAGATTAATGCAATGCAAGAGCTACTAAAGATGCAATGCAAACGATACATGCACTGAGTCTCACGGACTCTCTTACCAGACGGTTACCTCGTAACCCAAACGGTGACCATACCGGGGTCACATGTGAAACCAACAACTCATGAACAACTCACGAGTTCATGATTCGCTCGAACAACAATGCATCACAACAATCATTTAGTTTGCAAGATTAATTTTAAAAGTTGATCCTTGGTGTGACTTACTCACGAGTTATGCCCATAACCGAGGACGCGGCTATCGATAGATTAAATATACTCTGTAAAGGTAGCGCACTTTACCCACACTACGGAACCCTGGCCTCGCACACCCATTCGGGTGGACCAAAGCATTCCGACGAAACCCTCCCTTTGTTGTGGCACTCTCCCGGCCACTCCGACGAACTCCCTCTCAGGGCTAGGTCTTGGGTGGCCCCGTGTCTACCAAACACTCCAACGGCCACTGTCATGGCAAAACGGTCCCAAACGGGGACAAGGTACCATAAAAACAAAAACGAGCACACAAGGTTATGTATGTTTACTAGGCCAGGGTATGCACGCCCATAACCTTCCCTCGCGGGAGGCACCTGTGAGATGGACAACAAAGGACTGAATCATGACCTTCCCGCAAGGTAAATGTGGTCGAACTGAATAAAAACCCGATTCAGTGGCACCATGATGTGATCAACATCATATTCAAGTTGAACTTAATCAAGTTTAACTTTGGCAAAACTTTTTATAAAATAACAATGATATTCTGCCATAACCATGCAACTAATCGATATGCAAAGAAAACAACACATGTATATGGATCAAACTTATCAACATAATAACCTTGCAATACTCAGGATCAGAAACTTTTCTGGTTATGACTCATTTTTATTATTAAGCAATATTTTTATTAGTTCATCATTTAAATGAAAATATCACTTCATAAAAGAACTATCATTATTTACCATAACAATATAGCTAGTGAAAAATCTTATTCTACTTGACCAAACAAGTTCATGCATTCAACCAGTAACTAAAACAAGCATATCATGCATGATAAAATAACTAATAATTAACAAAATTTATTTATCAAATTTTAAATGCAAATAAGAACTCATATTCAAGTAGAAAATCATAGATATTGAAATAACACCATCCAAATGCTGGTGTGGCTTGCCTTAGTGTAGAGGAGGATCACACCCCTCTTGGTTTGCTTCAAGACAAGCTTCTCCTTCTGAAAAGAATTTAAAACCACAAAAACAATTATCAAAACACATTTAAAAATCACCAGAAATTCTAGTCAGCAAGGAAAAATCCACCTTTTGGTGTACTGCTAGAGTTTTCTGAAACAAAGACAATGAAAAAAGAATCAATTCATTTGGACTTATGGTTTAGAAATGGTGGCTGGTCAAAGTTTAGTCAATTTATTTCATAAATTTTGAATTAAACA
>NC_057805.1:285198807-285200806 GCF_018294505.1 Triticum aestivum
GCGTAAAGCGAGAGTGCGCCTCCACTCGTACCGCTTCGGCCGCGAGTGGTGAGGCTGACGGGTGGGTCCCGCACGTCAGGAGAGAGAGGGGGACAGCGAGATCAAAGAGGGGCGGCGCTTCGCTGGAGTTCACACCGGCGACGAGGGGGTTTGGGGCTAGGCTAGAGGGATAGGATTGAAGCTGGGATCATGGCGCACCTGCCCATACCCGTGGCTTGGCTTGGGGTGGACAGAGCTGCTCGCAGTCAAGCTCGCAAGCCTTGGTGGCGGACGGGTTTCGCCGGAGTGGTTGAAGACGACGGGTAGGGGCGGCTCCGAGGGCTCAGTGGCGTCCAGGCAGCACCAACAGACCCCCAATGCCCCGCCCGAGCAGCTGGTTGAGCTCGAGGGGCACCGGATAGCGGTGGCCTTGCTACAGAGGTCGCCGAAGTTCTCTGGTCGGGGCCACGGCCAGAGGCCTGCCCGACCGAGCTGTGGCCCGTCTACATGTTCGTGGAGGTGGTGTGGAGTGGTTCATGGCTAGGAATGGAGGAGGGGGTCGCTATAAATAGCCGGAGAAAGGGGGGAAACATGTCGCCACCAGAGCTCTCTGGACGCGCGGCGAACGGCGACGAGAAGCTCCTGTGTGAGGGGGCAAGCACGCAGCGTCAACGCAGGAGCTGCCCACGCTCGCGGACGAGCACAGGAGGCGGTGGGAGAAGTGGACAAGTGCATGCGCGCACTGTGGCTTTTGGCCGCGACATGCCCGTGCTTGTTGCGGCATCTCCGGCGTCGGCGAGCGCCAGGGAGAGGTCAAGGGCGATGGGTCGGGGTCGGTGGCGTGGGGCGGCAGGCGTCGGCGAGCGCTGGAACGAGCACGCGCTGAACAGAGAGGAAGGCGCCATCCAGAGCGCGTCAAGACGCTGCCAGGCACCGTGTCTTCACGCGGTCACCATGCTGGCATGGTCAAGACGATGCCCAAACGCTGCCAAACCTTGTCTACGCGCTCGTCCACACAGTGTTCAGTCTAGGAAAGTTGATAGCTCATACCCAGGCCGACCAGATTTGACTCTACTAAGCTGGCAAGTTTCTGACCAGAAATTTGGTCGCGAAGTTAAGCAACCTTCTAGAAGGCCATTAGGGCTGATCTCCTGGGGTTTAGGTTTTCTTAGGAAAAATGTACTTGTTGTACAAACTGGAATTTTGGGCCAGAAGAGAAATGATTTTCTATAGCAAAAATATTACAAAAAGTGATGCAATATTTTTGCTTGGGAAGGTGTGCCATGGTTCAAAGAATATTAAGGATTTATTTCAGATTTTTGGGAGCAAGAAAAATTGGGGTTGCTTTGGAGCACAAGTTTCTGAATTGAATTTCAGAGAGGAAAATGAATATTTTTCTTTTATGAAAAATATTCATTTGATTATTTTGGAGATTTATCAGGGAAATATAGTTGAATGAGGAGTAGATAGGTGACTTGGGTGAAAGCCAAGGATATGCCCAAGTGAAACATGTTGGGAATCGTAGCATAATTTTAAAATTTTCCTACGCTCACCAAGATGCATCTATGGAGTCTACTAGCAACGAGGGGAAAGGAGTGCATCTACATACCCTTGTAGATCGCGAGCGGAAGCGTTCCAATGAACGTGGATGACGGAGTCGTACTCGCCGTGATCCAAATCACCGATGACCGAGTGCCGAACGGACGGCACCTCCGCGTTCAACACACGTACGATGCAGCGACGTCTCCTCCTTCTTGATCCAGCAAGGGGGAAGGAGAGGTTGATGGAGATCCAACAGCACGACGGCGTGGTGGTGGATGTAGCGGGTCTCCGGCAGGGCTTCGCCGAGCTTCTGCGAGAGAGAGAGAGGTGTTGCAGGGTAGGAGGGAGGCGCCCAAGGCTGTAGGTTGCTACCCTCCCTCCCCCCCTTTATATAGGCCCCTGGGGGGTGCGCCAGCCCCAAGAGATCGGATCTCAAGGGGGGGCGGCGGCAAAGTGGGGGGGAAGGGGTGCCTTGCCC
>NC_057805.1:285201125-285322994 GCF_018294505.1 Triticum aestivum
TTCAGCCCACGGGGCCCTCCGGGATAGGTGGCCCCACCCGGTGGACCCCCGGGACCCTTCCGGTGGTCCCGGTACAATACCGGTAACCCCCGAAACTTTCCCGGTGGCCGAAACTGGACTTCCTATATATAATTCTTCACCTCCGGACCATTCCGGAACCTCTCGTGACGTCCGGGATCTCATCCGGGACTCCGAACAACTTTCGGGTTTCTGCATACATATATCTCTACAACCCTAGCGTCACCGGACCTTAAGTGTGTAGACCCTACGGGTTCGGGAGACATGCAGACATGACCGAGACGCCTCTCCGGTCAATAACCAACAGCGGGATCTGCATACCCATGTTGGCTCCCACATGTTCCATGATGATCTCATCGGATGAACCACGGTGTCGAGGATTCAATCAATCCGTATGCAATTCCCTTTGTCAATCGGTATGTTACTTGCCCGAGATTCGATCGTCGGTATCCCAATACCTTGTTCAATCTCGTTACCGGCAAGTCTCTTTACTCGTACCGCAATGCATGATCCCGTGACTAACGCCTTAGTCACATTGAGCTCATTATGATGATGCATTACCGAGTGGGCCCAGAGATACCTCTCCGTCACACGGAGTGACAAATCCCAGTCTCGATCCGTGCCAACCCAACAGACACTTTCGGAGATACCCGTAATGCACCTTTATAGTCACCCAGTTACGTTGTGACGTTTGGCACACCCAAAGCACTCCTACGGTATCCGGGAGTTGCACGATCTCATGGTCGAAGGAAAAGATACTTGACATTGGAAAAGCTCTAGCAAACGAAACTACACGATCTTTTATGCCATGCTTAGGATTGGGTCTTGTCCATCACATCATTCTCCTAATGATGTGATCCCATTATCAATGACATCCAATGTCCATAGTCAGGAAACCATGACTATCTGTTGATCAACGAGCTAGTCAACTAGAGGCTTACTAGGGACACGTTGTGGTCTATGTATTCACACATGTATTACGATTTCCGGACAATACAATTATAGCATGAATAATAGACGATTGTCATGAACAAAGAAATATAATAATAACCTTTTATTATTGCCTCTAGGGCCTATTTCCAACAGTCTCCCACTTGCACTAGAGTCAATAATTGTCACATCCTAGTTAGTTCATGCATTAGAGTGTTGCATCATGTCTACATTTCACAGAAACCTGAAATGGGGATGCCAGAAACCCCCAGCACCCCCCTGGAACAACTAGGGTTTACTAAAATTCTTTCAATGAACCTGAAACCCTCCATAAATGTTCACCACCTTTGGTCTTGGCTAAAACCTCTGCCAAAAATGGTTTCATATTTTTGGAGGCCATCTTGGATTTTTGCACAAGCCATAAGTATTTGCATTTGGGCATTTTAAATGCTATAAATATTTTTAAATGCCCAAATAATCTTGAAGGTATTTTTAGGCTGTTGGGAATAATCTCAAAGGTGCCTCAGAATATTTTCAGGATTTTTCCAAATGAAATAGTATTTTTACTATTTCAAAACACAGTACAGAAATAAATAAAAAGAGAAAAGAACAGAAGGCAGAAGACTTACCTGGCAGCCCACCTGGCGCCCAGCACTGTGCTGGCCCGCGCCAGTCAGCTGCCTGCTCTCGCCAGAGCAGGCAGAGAGGTGACGCCGGCGAGCGTGAGCTCGCCACGGCGCCAGCAGCTTGCCGCCCCCGCCGCGGATGAGCTGGCCGACCTCTCTCGACGCGCCCCGAGCCCCCGGACATCGCCATTCTCCCCCATCGCCTCTCCCTCGCCTTCTCCCCACCATGGCCGACGCCGCCGCAGACACCTCACCGGAGTAACCGCGGCCACCGTAGACCTTGCGCCGTACTACCGTGTCCTACAACACCGCCGTCGCCCACTCCTTCGAGCAAGCCGAGCCCCGAGCGCTCGTTTGCCCTGAAGCTCCGTCACCGACCACGCCTTCGCCGCTTACCGTCGGAGATCCCCTCCGCCATCGCCACTGCTACAGCTCGTCTCCGACCTCGCCGCCTGCTCCGTCGCAACCGCCGTGAGCATGGCCACCTTCCCATCCTCTCCTCTCTCTCTCTCGAGCTCTGTAGCCACCGCACGAAGCTCACCCGTACGCGCCGCCGCACGAGCTCGTCGCCGACGAGGCTCCGGCCATCCAACGGCCACACCACCGTAGCCATTAGCTTCACCGCAACGCCAGGAACCCGTAGCACCCTCGCACATTCCTCGCCGCGCTCTCTAGCTACGGTTTCGACTACGTCCGTACCCGGCAGCCGCCCGGCTCGTCGCCGGCGTCGATTCCGGCAACCCCGAGCTCCTCCACCACCACCAGTCGACGCGGTTTGCCCCCAGCTACACATAGGTACTCTCCGCCGTCCTTTTGGTCGCCGGAGGGGGATCCCGCACTCCACCGCCGCGTCTGGATGTCGCCGGCGGCTAAACGCCGGCGAGTCAACGTGGTTTGACCACAGGTCAACCCCCCCAGGGTCACTGACGAGTGGGGCCCGCCTGCTAACTAATCTGAGTTAGAATTAAAACTAATCCTAATTAACTAATTACCTAACAGTGTCACTGACACAGGGGACCCACACGTCAGGTTTGACCTGGACGACCCCGTTGACCTGCTGACGTCACACTGACGTCAGGCTGACGCAGTAAAGCTTTTACTGGAATTATTCTTATATTGGAAATTCCAGAAATTATCACAAACTTCAAAAAATCATAGAAAATAATCTATAGCTCAGAATGAAAAGATTTATATATGAAAAATGATCAGAAAAATCCATTCTATCCATCTGCACTAGTTTCATGCATGATTAAGCAAGTTAACCTACTGTTTCATACAGAACAAGATAAAGCACTAACATGGGCCATTTATGAACTTGGAATTTGAATCTTTGATTCAAATTAGTCCAAACCCATCTGGTCTTAGTTGCATTAGCCCAATACATCCATTTTGCCATGTCCCATGCATGCATCATATTGTTGCACTTGCTTGTTGTTGATTGTGCTTCGATGTGTTCATTGTGGTAGGTCCTGCCTCCGAGGATATTCACGAGTATCCAACTGAAGGGCAGAATCCCACCACCACTTTGTCAGGCAAGCAACCCATTGATCATTTCGATACAAACCCATCTTCTCGCTTCTGCTCTCGTCTACTGCATTAAGACAACGCGATTCAAACTGCTGTGTGTTGCGGTAGTTGAACCCACTTTCCTTTGCATGACCTGTCATTGCCACAGTAACTAGATGAAACCCACTAGCATGTGTAGGAGTTGATTGAGCCTTGTTGTGTTCCTACAATGCTATGCTTAGAGTTGTGTCAGGTCTGGCTCATCAGGGTGATGAACTAGAGTGAAAGTGTGTGTGTCGGTAAAGAGAGTAAAGTGTTGAATACGATTTGGTAAAGGTATCGATGGGAGGCCATGTAGGAGTACATGGTGGGTTGTTTCATTGAGACCGTCCCTAAGAACTGAGATCTGTATGCGTGATTTAAGATTCAGCTACTACCACACATTGGGCCCGAAACCAATGGACCCCCTCGGCTTCTTATTCACCCTTGTCCTCTATCCAGGAGTTGCACGTAGTTTCTGGTGTTTGTAGTAAGCTGGAGGCCGTGGACAGCGCTGACCAAGGGGTGGGCTGTGATGCGGTAGGCTCGTGGCCCGGTGTACCGAGTCGCCCGTTTGGTGACCGGGAACCCTGCACACGTCGTTCGGGGCCGTATGTGGAAACCTCGGCCGGACTCCCTGCGGATGGAACCTGAATAGGCGATAAACCTGGACTAGAGACTCGAGTGTTTAGGTAGGATGTGGCCGACACCCACGTTGGGCTTCCGCTTGAAGGTTGCCGAGTAGACGTCGTGTAGCGACGATAAGTGGTGAGAGCGTGTGTGACGAAGTACACCCCTGCAGGGTATGAAACTATTCGAATAGCCGCGTCCGCGGTAAAGGACTACTTGGTCGCTTATGCAGTTCATAGACAAGTAAATGGATACTACTAAAAGCCTCAAGATAAGTGTGAGTACCGTGGATGGCCCTCTCGTTGGATGACGAGGGAGGATCCACGGTGGAGTATTGAGATGGTGATTAGTGGACTCGTGTGCGAAAACTATTTCACAAGTGGTGTACCGTAGGATAGCTTAGCCAAGAGTCAAAGCTGGCTTGCTGCAATAACCCCACTACCTTCTTGAGAATGAGCATGTATAGTAGGATCTGTTGTAAGACTTGCTGAGTACCTTTGTACTCATGTTGCCTAATTACTGTTTTCAGACGACAACACCGCCCCTTCTGACGGGTTCTACGTAGAACTCGACGACGACGAGTGACGCGCCACCCAGGTGGTGATCTAGGCTTGTGAAGGGCCTATGTAGATAGACAGGCTTCGTCAAGCCTTCTTTCTTTCTAGTGTCTGTACCCAGACAGTTTGCTTCCGCATGTGCTTGTATGATTGTATGACTTGAGTGTCGGGTCATGTGACCCCTATCTGTATGAACAAGTTATGTAAGGCTCTCCGGAGCCCTTTAAATAAAGTACTTGAGTTGTAGAGTTTTGTTGTGATGCCATGTTGTATTTGCACATATCGAGCATATTGTGTGTATGTTTGAAATGCTTGGTATGTGTGGGATCCGACAATCTAGTTGTTTATCTTTAGCAGCCTCTCTTATGGGGAAATGTAGTCTAGTGCCTCCTTGAGCCATAGTAGTCCGCTACAGCCCGGTTCACCAGAGTCCTGCTAGCCCAGCACTACTGCTCTGGACACTTGACTGGCCGGCATGTGAGTCATATCGTTCCTGTGTCTGTCCCTTCGGGGAAATGTCACGCGGTGACATCCGGAGTCCTGCCTAGCCTGCTACAGCCCGGGTTCCCGGAGTCCTGTTAGCCCAGTGCTACAGCCCGGATTCACACGCTGCTGACCGACACGTTCGATGTTGATTCATGTATGCCTGTCCCCATACGTTAGTGCCGCTTTGGGTTCACGACTAGCCATGTCGGCCCGGGTTCTCTGTCATATGGATGCTAGCGACATTATCATATACGTGAGCCAAAAGGCGCAAACGGTCCCGGGCCATGGTAAGGCGACACCCGTGGGAGTACCGTGCGTGAGGCCGCAATGTTATATGAGGTGTTACAGGCTATATCGGTGTGACTTGGAATCGGGGTCCTGACAGCGTTGGCATCAGAGCCGGACTTCCTGTAGGTGCGATAAGCCAAACTGGTCGATGTCGAGTCTAGAAATGCTTTAGTTATATGTAGGGGAATTGATTGTGGGAGGGAACGTAAGGTGCTTTTACTCCTTTACCTCATGCCCTCTGATCTGAGTCATACTCTTCTCATTCTACGCGGGTTAAGGACTAGGCTCTCTCCTCTCTATCAGGTTCACGTGTTACTAATCCGTAGTAACTTATAGGATTGTTGGTTCCATGCTTCGGTTCAGTTTCTATTACCCTAGTATGTTGTCGGTTGAACCAGAACCTTGACATGATGTTGTTGAGTGGTATTGCAAACTGTTGCGAATGTCTCAAATCCTTTTTTCGAGCATTTACAACCGTTATGCTGTCCAAATTCTCCTAGAAATACTAATGCCTTGCATTATTTCGTGCTTTCAGATGGCCACCCGTTCCCAGAACCAAGTGGTTTGTCTGACCCGGTGCATCGGCGTACCTGGTCACACGGCCATGTTGGTCCGAGTGATGGTTGAGACAGGCTATCGTTGGTATCCCGAGTATACCGTCGAGGAGCAGTTCCGAGACTTTAATCAAAGTCAGTATCTTTGCACAGTCAGGATCTACCCATCCTATCCTGGAGCCACTGAACCCCTCCATTGCTCTTATGGACTTGGGGTTACTATCGAGATGTCTGTGCAGGACGCAGCTTACTCAATGATGACTATCATGCGAGCCAGAACTTCCTTGCTTCAGAACACCGACTTCTGCTATATGCCAGTAGCACTCCCTGGGGCACAGGGGTACTATCAGGCCACTTACTGTGATTCTACCCATGAGGACTCACTACTCCGTACCACCACCGAGATGCTTGAGGACAAGGACCGTGAGAATCGTGCCTTGCGAATGGAGCTCTTTAATGCTCGTGCTGATCACTGGGCCACTCTGACACGGTTTGCACCTGCCGTGCAAGCTGGGTTCATGGACATGAGGGACATATACCCCGTGCGATCTGGACTGCCAGAATGTATGGAATGGCGTGATGTAGGAGGCATCACCCCTCCTCGTGGACCTCGTCTGCCACCGTTTGTTGGACCAAGGCCACACCCGAGTCCCTATGGACCGCAAGCTCCACAGGACCGACTGTTTCCAGATGATCATGTTCAGCTTCCAGGACATGGTGGTGACTTCTATGAGGATTACTACGGGGACGTCTGAGTTGGTAGTAGTTCCACCTGTATTGTAACAGTTGTAATCCCCACAGTCCTGCGTGTCATGTGGGATACGACTTGGTGTGTATCACGTTCCGGAGGTGTAGAAAAATAATGTATAGGAGCTTGGAATGCCTCTGATGAGATGTATCGTCTTTCATCATAGTTGTACCTTGGCCTGGGCTTGTACTAAGCTATGTATGGCGTGTATGACCATTGGTATATGTATGTTGCTATGTTACCATGTCATACTGATGGTCATCTCTGCATTCCGTGTTATCCATTACATTCCGCATTTTCCCTATCAAGATTTAGCCATCCTCGTCTAAACCGTTGCTTTGTTTCTCCTAGGATGGTTAACACCCGCAACAACCCTGCTGTCCAGGCGCAGGGTGAAGCCAATGCAGCCAGGGCGGAGGATCTGCCCCAACCGCCTTCACTGGCCGAAGTTATGCTGGAGGCAGAAAGAAACAAGCGTGAGACTAACCGCTTGCTAGAGCGAATTGAGCAGAATACTGCACGTCACCAGAGGAATGACCTGGTGTCCATCAATGACTTTATCAAGCTGTACCCACCGAAGTTCAACCACTCCGTCGAGCCCCTTGATGCGGATGATTGGCTTCGCAGCATCACCCATAAGCTACGTTCTGCCAACGTAGCCGAAGCTGATAAGGTTACCTACGCTGCCTATCACCTCGAAGGCCCTGCTAGCCTTTGGTGGGAGAACTTTGAGGCTATGCGCCCAGCTGGCCAAATTACTACTTGGGCTGAATTCAGTGAGGCTTTCCCTGAGCATCACATTCCGGAGGGTCTCATAGATCGTAAGCGGGAAGAATTCTGCAACTTCACCCAAGGCAGACTGACCGTGGATGCTTACAGCCGTGAGTTTGGAAATCTAGCACGCTATGCTCCTGAAGAGGTATCCACCGATGCCAAGAAGCAGGCAAGGTTCCGCAAGGGACTTAGCCCCGAGCTTCGCCGTGATCTCCGTCTGCATGAGTGCACCTCTTTCCAGAAGTTGGTCAATAAGGCCATCAGTGCCGAGACATGACAAACTGACTACGACGCTACACGCAAGCACTCTCGTGACTTTGGTTCCTCATCTGGCTCTGGATCCCAGAAGCGCCGGGTCTGGATTCCAAATACTGCTCTGCCACCCAGGTTCACTCCGAGGCCATCCTTCGAGGCGCCTCGCCCCAACCAGCAGCATGCACCGCCCAAGGTTTATGGTGGCCCCGCTGCTAATGCTGCTCCACGCCCCAATATTGTGACATGCTTCAAGTGTGGAGAAACGGGTCACTATTTGCGCGAGTGCCCCCGAAACAACCTAAATCAACCTGGACAGTCCGTTGGCCGTGGTAAGCCAGCAGGAAAGACTTACTACGCCAAGCCAGCCACCACTGCACGTGGCCATGTCAACTACGTTTCAGCTGAAGAAACTCATGAGGATCCCAACGTCGTCCTTGGTACGCTCCTTGTTAATTGCCATCCGGCAACTGTTCTTTTCGATACTGGAGCATCTCATTCATTTATCTCTGAGAGCTATGCTCGATTACACAACACCACATTTAGTGACATGCCTACTTCCATGGAAATTCAAACTCCTGGTTCTAGATGGCAAACCTCTAAGATAAGCCATGGAAATGAAATTCTTGTTGACAGACTGGTCTTCCTTGCATCACTAATAGCTCTCAAGTCCTCGGACATAAACATCATCTTGGGTATGGACTGGATGTCAGCTCATTATGCTAAGATTGATTGTTCTACTAGAACTGTTCAACTCACCCATCCGTCGGGCAAGACAGTTAATGTTTTGACCCGAGTGTCTAAGCGTCAGCTCTACTCACTAAATGCCAACCCTCTCCCAGACCTCGAAGATGTGCCGGTAGTCCGTGACTTTCCGGATGTCTTCCCTGAAGAACTGCCAGGTATCCCACCTGACAGGGATGTTGAGTTCGTGATAGACCTCGTTCCAGGAACCGTCCCAATCTCCAGAAGACCCTATAAGATGGCACCCCTAGAGCTAGCCGAGCTTAAGAAACAACTCGATGAGTCCTTGAAAAAGGGTTTCATCCGTCCTAGTTCTTCTCCGTGGGCTTGCCCCGTCCTCTTCGTCAAGAAGAAGGATGGTACGGATCGGATGGTTGTAGATTACCGACCCGTCAACCTAGTCACAATCAAGAACAAGTATCCGCTTCCCAGGATCAACGACCTGTATGATCAGCTCGCTGGATCCTCAGTCTTCTCTAAAATGGATTTGAGGTTGGGCTACCATCAAATCAAAATCAAGAACGGGGACATTCCTAAAACGGCCTTTGTTACTCGTTATGGCCAATACGAGTATACAGTCATGTCCTTCGGTTTAACCAATGCTCCAGCCACCTTCTCTCGGTTAATGAACTCAATCTTCATGGAGTATTTGGATAAATTCGTCGTAGTATACCTCGATGATATACTCATCTACTCCAAGAACGAGGCAGAACATGCCGAGCATCTAAGGCTAGTACTAACGAAACTTCGAGAGCATCGCCTTTATGCTAAATTCTCCAAGTGTGAATTCTGGTTGCCAGAAGTGACCTATCTAGGCCACGTGATCTCTGGTAAGGGTATTGCTGTCAATCCCGAACGAGTTCAAGCCATCCTTGACTGGACTCCCCCTGAAACGGTCAAGCAAGTTCGGAGTTTCCTTGGCTTAGCGAGCTACTGCCGCCGCTTCGTCGAGAATTTCTCCAAGGTTGCTAAACCTCTAACCGAACTCCTCAAGAAAGATAAAAAGTTTGAGTGGACCTCACAGTGCGAGTTCAGCTTTCAGGAACTGAAAAGACGCCTGACATCTGCCCCCGTACTCGTACCACCAGATTTTTCTAAGGACTTTGTTATCTATTGCGACGCCTCGCGACAAGGACTAGGTTGCATACTCATGCAAGATCGTCATGTGATTGCCTACGCTTCCCGACAGTTGCGTCCACATGAGGATAATTATCCCACACATGATCTAGAGCTTGCAGCCGTAGTCCATGCACTCAAAACATGGCGACATTACCTTCTCGGTAATCGTTGCGAGATTTTCACAGACCACCAGAGTCTGAAATACATCTTCACTCAACCGGATTTGAATCTCAGGCAAAGACGTTGGGTTGAGTTGATCTCAGACTACGACTTAGGAATTACTTACACCCCGGGCAAAGCCAACGTCATGGCTGATGCGCTAAGCCGTAAATCCTATTGTAACAACTTGATGTTACAACAAAGTCAACCACTTCTCCACGAGGAATTCTGTAAGCTTAACCTTCACATTGTTCCTCAAGGATTTCTATCCACCCTGGTGGCGAAACCTACCCTTACGGATCAGATCATTAAAGCTCAGAAGGTAGATCCGGGAATCTCCCGTATTAAGAGAAACATCAAGAAAGGAGTTGCGGATTGTTTCTCCGTTGATGACCAAGGTGTTGTGCTCTTTGGAGACCGCCTAGTGGTTCCCAAGGTACGCAACCTGAGGCGATTGATCCTTAAGGAAGCTCATGAATCTCCTCTCACCATTCATCCCGGTAGTACTAAAATGTATCAAGACCTACGCCAGAGGTTTTGGTGGACTAGGATGAAGAGAGAAATTGCTCAATACATTGCTAATTGCGACGTCTGCCGTCGAGTTAAAGCAGAGCATCAACGGCCTGCTGGCACCCTTCAGCCTCTAGCTATTCCTGAATGGAAATGGGATAAAATCGGTATGGATTTCATTACCGGGTTTCCCAGGACCAAGAGAGGGAATAATGCTATCTTCGTTGTTGCCGATCGTCTTTCCAAAGTAGCCCACTTCCTACCTGTTCGTGAGAGTATAACCGCTAGCCAGCTAGCAGACTTGTACATCTCCCGAATAGTGTCTCTTCATGGTGTTCCATTGGAAATTAACTCAGACCGTGGAAGTCTCTTCACCTCTCGATTTTGGGAAAGTTTCCAAAATGCTATGGGAACTCGTCTCTCTTTTAGCACCGCCTTTCACCCTCAATCAAGTGGTCAGGTAGAACGAGTTAATCAAATTCTGGAGGATATGCTCCGAGCTTCTGTCATCTCCTTCGGCATGGATTGGGAGAAATGCCTTCCATTCGCCGAGTTCGCTTATAATAATAGTTACCAAGCTAGTTTGGGCAAAGCCCCTTTCGAGGTTCTCTATGGACGAAAATGTCGAACGCCTCTTAACTGGTCGGAAACCGGGGAAAGACAACTCTTTGGCCCGGATATGATCCAGGAAGCAGAAGAGCAGGTTCGCATTATTCGTGGGAAATTGAAAACAGCCCAATCTCGCCAAAAGAGCCATTATGATCGCAAACATAGGGCTATGACTTTTGAGGTTGACGAGAAGGCTTACCTTCGGGTGACTCCTTTAAAGGGAACCCATCGATTCGGTATCAAAGGCAAATTGGCCCCTCGCTACATTGGACCCTTTCGCATTCTTGCCAAGCGAGGAGAAGTTGCCTACCAATTGGAACTACCTCCGCATCTTTCCAAGGTTCATGATGTCTTCCACGTATCTCAACTCAGGCGTTGCTTCTCGGATCCTATCCGTGGAGTGGACCACGAAACGCTTGATCTCCAAGATAATCTCACATATCGGGAGTATCCCGTTCGAATCCTTGATCAAGCCGAGCGTACCACTCGACGCCGAAACATCAAGTTTCTCAAAGTTCAATGGTCACACCATTCCGAGAAAGAAGCTACTTGGGAAAGGGAGGATCGTCTTCGACTTGAGTACCCCACCTTCTTCCCAACGGATCCTAAATCTCGGGACGAGATTCTTTTGAGTGGGGGTGAGTTGTCACATCCTAGTTAGTTCATGCATTAGAGTGTTGCATCATGTCTACATTTCACAGAAACCTGAAATGGGGATGCCAGAAACCCCCAGCACCCCCCTGGAACAACTAGGGTTTACTAAAATTCTTTCAATGAACCTGAAATGCCCTCCATAAATGTTCACCACCTTTGGTCTTGGCTAAAACCTCTGCCAAAAATGGTTTCATATTTTTGGAGGCCATCTTGGATTTTTGCACAAGCCATAAGTATTTGCATTTGGGCATTTTAAATGCTATAAATATTTTTAAATGCCCAAATAATCTTGAAGGTATTTTTAGGCTGTTGGGAATAATCTCAAAGGTGCCTCAGAATATTTTCAGGATTTTTCCAAATGAAATAGTATTTTTACTATTTCAAAACACAGTACAGAAATAAATAAAAAGAGAAAAGAACAGAAGGCAGAAGACTTACCTGGCAGCCCACCTGGCGGCCCAGCACTGTGCTGGCCCGCGCCAGTCAGCTGCCTGCTCTCGCCAGAGCAGGCAGAGAGGTGACGCCGGCGAGCGTGAGCTCGCCACGGCGCCAGCAGCTTGCCGCCCCCGCCGCGGATGAGCTGGCCGACCTCTCTCGACGCGCCCCGAGCCCCCGGACATCGCCATTCTCCCCCATCGCCTCTCCCTCGCCTTCTCCCCACCATGGCCGACGCCGCCGCAGACACCTCACCGGAGTAACCGCGGCCACCGTCGACCTTGCGCCGTACTACCGTGTCCTACAGCACCGCCGTCGCCCACTCCTTCGAGCAAGCCGAGCCCCGAGCGCTCGTTTGCCCCGAAGCTCCGTCACCGACCTCGCCTTCGCCGCTCACCGTCGGAGATCCCCTCCGCCGTCGCCACTGCTACAGCTCGTCTCCGACCTCGCCGCCTGCTCCGTCGCAACCGCCGTGAGCATGGCCACCTTCCCATCCTCTCCTCTCTCTCTCTCGAGCTCTGTAGCCACCGCACGAAGCTCACCCGTACGCGCCGCCGCACGAGCTCGTCGCCGACGAGGCTCCGGCCATCCAACGGCCACACCACCGTAGCCATTAGCTTCACCGCAACGCCAGGAACCCGTAGCACCCTCGCACATTCCTCGCCGCGCTCTCTAGCTACGGTTTCGACTACGTCCGTACCCGGCAGCCGCCCGGCTCGTCGCCGGCGTCGATTCCGGCGACCCCGAGCTCCTCCACCACCACCAGTCGACGCGGTTCGCCCCCAGCTACACATAGGTACTCTCCGCCGTCCTTTTGGTCGCCGGAGGGGGATCCCGCACTCCACCGCCGCGTCTGGACGTCGCCGGCGGCTAAACGCCGGCGAGTCAACGTGGTTTGACCACAGGTCAACCCCCCCAGGGTCACTGACGAGTGGGGCCCGCCTGCTAACTAATCTGAGTTAGAATTAAAACTAATCCTAATTAACTAATTACCTAACAGTGTCACTGACACAGGGGACCCACACGTCAGGTTTGACCTGGACGACCCCGTTGACCTGCTGACGTCACACTGACGTCAGGCTGACGCAGTAAAGCTTTTACTGGAATTATTCTTATATTGGAAATTCCAGAAATTATCACAAACTTCAAAAAATCATAGAAAATAATCTATAGCTCAGAATGAAAAGATTTATATATGAAAAATGATCAGAAAAATCCATTCTATCCATCTGCACTGGTTTCATGCATGATTAAGCAAGTTAACCTACTGTTTTATACAGAACAAGATAAAGCACTAACATGGGCCATTTATGAACTTGGAATTTGAATCTTTGATTCAAATTAGTCCAAACCCATCTGGTCTTAGTTGCATTAGCCCAATACATCCATTTTGCCATGTCCCATGCATGCATCATATTGTTGCACTTGCTTGGTGTTGATTGTGCTTCGATGTGTTCATTGTGGTAGGTCCTGCCTCCGAGGATATTCACGAGTATCCAACTGAAGGGCAGAATCCCACCACCACTTTGTCAGGCAAGCAACCCATTGATCATTTCGATACAAACCCATCTTCTCGCTTCTGCTCTCGTTTACTGCATTAAGACAACGCGATTCAAACTGCTGTGTGTTGCGGTAGTTGAACCCACTTTCCTTTGCATGACCTGTCATTGCCACAGTAACTAGATGAAACCCACTAGCATGTGTAGGAGTTGATTGAGCCTTGTTGTGTTCCTACAATGCTATGCTTGCTATGCTTAGAGTTGTGTCAGGTCTGGCTCATCAGGGTGATGAACTAGAGTGAAAGTGTGTGTGTCGGTAAAGAGTAAAGTGTTGAATACGATTTGGTAAAGGTATCGATGGGAGGCCATGTAGGAGTACATGGTGGGTTGTTTCATTGAGACCGTCCCTAAGAACTGAGATCTGTATGCGTGATTTAAGATTCAGCTACTACCACACATTGGGCCCGAAACCAATGGACCCCCTCGGCTTCTTATTCACCCTTGTCCTCTGTCCAGGAGTTGCACGTAGTTTCTGGTGTTTGTAGTAAGCTGGAGGCCGTGGACAGCGCTGACCAAGGGGTGGGCTGTGATGCGGTAGGCTCGTGGCCCGGTGTACCGAGTCGCCCGTTTGGTGACCGGGAACCCTGCACACATCGTTCGGGGCCGTATGTGGAAACCTCGGCCGGACTCCCTGCGGATGGAACCTGAATAGGCGATAAACCTGGACTAGAGACTCGAGTGTTTAGGTAGGCTGTGGCCGACACCCACGTTGGGCTTCCGCTTGAAGGTTGCCGAGTACACGTCGTGTAGCGACGATAAGTGGTGAGAGCGTGTGTGACGAAGTACACCCCTGCAGGGTATGAAACTATTCGAATAGCCGCGTCCGCGGTAAAGGACTACTTGGTCGCTTATGCAGTTCATAGACAAGTAAATGGATACTACTAAAAGCCTCAAGATAAGTGTGAGTACCGCGGATGGCCCTCTCGTTGGATGACGAGGGAGGATCCACGGTGGAGTATTGAGATGGTGATTAGTGGACTCGTGTGCGAAAACTATTTCACAAGTGGTGTACCGTAGGATAGCTTAGCCAAGAGTCAAAGCTGGCTTGCTGCAATAACCCCACTACCTTCTTGAGAATGAGCATGTATAGTAGGATCTGTTGTAAGACTTGCTGAGTACCTTTGTACTCATGTTGCCTAATTACTGTTTTCAGACGACAACACCGCCCCTTCTGACGGGTTCTACGTAGAACTCGACGACGACGAGTGACGCGCCACCCAGGTGGTGATCTAGGCTTGTGAAGGGCCTATGTAGATAGACAGGCTTCGTCAAGCCTTCTTTCTTTCTAGTGTCTGTACCCAGACAGTTTGCTTCCGCATGTGCTTGTATGATTGTATGACTTGAGTGTCGGGTCATGTGACCCCTATCTGTATGAACAAGTTATGTAAGGCTCTCCGGAGCCCTTTAAATAAAGTACTTGAGTTGTAGAGTTTTGTTGTGATGCCATGTTGTATTTGCACATATCGAGCATATTGTGTGTATGTTTGAAATGCTTGGTATGTGTGGGATCCGACAATCTAGTTGTTTATCTTTAGCAGCCTCTCTTATGGGGAAATGTAGTCTAGTGCCTCCTTAAGCCATAGTAGTCCGCTACAACCCTGTTCACCGGAGTCCTGCTAGCCCAGCACTACTGCTCTGGACACTTGACTGGCCGGCATGTGAGTCATATCGTTCCTGTGTCTGTCCCTTCGGGGAAATGTCACGCGGTGACATCCGGAGTCCTGCCTAGCCTGCTACAGCCCGGGTTCCCGGAGTCCTGTTAGCCCAGTGCTACAGCCCGGATTCACACGCTGCCGACCGACACGTTCGATGTTGATTCATGTATGCCTGTCCCCATACGTTAGTGCCGCTTTGGGTTCACGACTAGCCATGTCGGCCCGGGTTCTCTGTCATATGGATGCTAGCGACATTATCATATATGTGAGCCAAAAGGCGCAAACGGTCCCGGGCCATGGTAAGGCGACACCCGTGGGAGTACCGTGCGTGAGGCCGCAATGTTATATGAGGTGTTACAGGCTAGATCGGTGTGACTTGGAATCGGGGTCCTGACAATAATCTAGTTATATTTTGATGAATAGAACACCCATTGCGTCCTGGTGTTGATCATGTTTTGCCCTAGGGAGAGGTTTAGTCAACGGATCTGCTACATTCAGGTCCGTGTGTACTTTACAAATATCTATGTCTCCATTTTGAACACTTTCACGAATGGAGTTGAAGCGACGCTTGATATGCCTGGTCTTCCTGTGAAACCTGGGCTCCTTCGCAAGGGCAATAGCTCCAGTGTTGTCACAGAAGAGAGTCATTGGGCCCGACGCATTGGGAATCACCCCTAGGTCGGTAATGAACTCCTTCATCCAGACTGCTTCCTGTGCTGCCTCCATGTATTCCGCTTCACATGTAGATCCCGCCACGACGCTTTGCTTGCAACTGCACCAGCTTACTGCTCCTCCATTCAAAATATACACGTATCCGGTCTGTGACTTCGAGTCATCCAGATCTGTGTCGAAGCTAGCGTCGACGTAACCCTTTATGACGAGCTCTTCGTCACCTCCATAAACGAGAAACATATCCTTAGTCCTCTTCAGGTACTTCAGGATATTCTTGACCGCTGTCCAGTGTTCCTTGCCGGGATTACTTTGGTACCTTCCTACCAAACTTACGGCAAGGTTTACATCAGGTCTGGTACACAGCATGGCATACATAATAGACCCTATGGCCAAGGCATAGGGGATGACACTCATCTCTTCTATATCTTCTGCCGTGGTCGGGCATTGAGCCGTGCTCAATTGCACACCTTGCAATACAGGCAAGAACCCCTTCTTGGACTGATCCATACTGAACTTCTTCAATATCTTGTCAAGGTATGTACTCTGTGAAAGACCAATGAGGCGTCTTGATCTATCTCTATAGATCTTGATGCCTAATATATAAGCAGCTTCTCCAAGGTCCTTCATTGAAAAACACTTATTCAAATAGGCCTTTATACTTTCCAAGAATTCTATATCATTTCCCATCAATAGTATGTCATCCACATATAATATGAGAAATGCTACAGAGCTCCCACTCACTTTCTTGTAAACACAGGCTTCTCCATAAGTCTGTGTAAACCCAAACGCTTTGATCATCTCATCAAAGCGAATGTTCCAACTCCGAGATGCTTGCACCAGCCCATAGATTGAGCGCTGGAGCTTGCATACTTTGTTAGCATTCTTAGGATCGACAAAACCTTCCGGCTGCATCATATACAACTCTTCCTTAAGGAAGCCGTTAAGGAATGCCGTTTTGACGTCCATCTGCCATATCTCATAATCATAGTATGCGGCAATTGCTAACATTGTTCGGACGGACTTCAGCTTCGCTACGGGTGAGAAAGTCTCATCGTAGTCAACCCCTTGAACTTGTCGATAACCCTTAGCGACAAGTCGAGCTTTGTAGATGGTCACATTACCATCCGCGTCCGTCTTCTTCTTAAAGATCCATTTGTTTTCTATGGCTCGCCTCTCATCGGGCAAGTCAGTCAAAGTCCATACTTTATTTTCATACATGGATTCTATCTCGGATTTCATGGCTTCTAGCCATTTGTTGGAATCCGGGCCCGCCATCGCTTCTTCATAGTTCGAAGGTTCACCGTTGTCTAGCAACATGATTTCCAGGACAGGGTTGCCGTACCACTCTGGTGCGGAACGTGTCCTTGTGGACCTACGAAGTTCAGTAACTTGATCTGAAGCTTCATGATCATCATCATTAACTTCCTCCCCAGTCGGTGTATGCACCACAGGAACATTTTCCCGCGCTGCGCTACTTTCCGGTGCGGAAGGGGTGACTATCACCTCATCAAGTTCCACTTTCCTCCCACTCAATTCTTTCGAGAGAAACTCCTTCTCCAGAAAGGACCCGTTCTTGGCAACGAAGATCTTGCCTTCGGATCTGAGGTAGAAGGTATACCCAATAGTTTCCTTAGGGTATCCTATGAAGACGCATTTTTCCGATTTGGGTTCGAGCTTTTCAGGTTGAAGTTTCTTGACATAAGCATCGCATCCCCAAACTTTTTGAAACGACAGCTTAGGTTTCTTCCCAAACCATAATTCATACGGTGTCGTCTCAACGGATTTCGACGGAGCCCTATTTAAAGTGAATGCGGCAGTCTCTAAAGCATAACCCCAAAATGAGAGCGGTAAATCGGTAAGAGACATCATAGATCGCACCATATCCAATAGAGTGCGATTACGACGTTCGGACACACCATTTCTCTGAGGTGTTCCATGCGGCGTGAGTTGTGAAACTATTCCACATTTCCTTAAGTGTGCACCAAACTCGTGACTTAAATATTCTCCACCATGATCTGATCGTAGGAATTTTATTTTCCTGTCACGTTGATTCTCAACTTCACTCTGAAATTCCTTGAACTTTTCAAAGGTTTCAGACTTGTGTTTCATTAGGTAGACATACCCATATCTACTTAAATCATCAGTGAGAGTGAGAACATAACGATATCCTCCGCGAGCCTCAACACTCATTGGACCACACACATCGGTATGTATGATTTCCAATAAGTTGGTTGCTCGCTCCATTGTTCCGGAGAACGGAGTCTTGGTCATCTTACCCATGAGGCATGGTTCGCACGTGTCAAATGATTCGTAATCAAGAGACTCCAAAAGTCCATCTGCATGGAGCTTCTTCATGCGCTTGACACCAATGTGACCAAGGCGGCAGTGCCACAAGTATGTGGGACTATCGTTATCAACTTTACATCTTTTGGTATCCACACTATGAACATGTGTAACATCATGTTCGAGATTCATCAAAAATAAACCATTGACCAGCGGGGCATGACCATAAAACATCTCTCTCAAATAAATAGAACAACATTATTCTCGGATTTAAATGAGTAGCCATCTCGAATTAAACGAGATCCAGATACAATGTTCATGCTCAAAGCTGGCACTAAATAACAATTATTGAGGTTTAAAACTAATCCCGTGGGTAGATGCAGAGGTAGCGTGCCGACGGCGATCACATCGACCTTGGAACCATTCCCGACGCGCAACCTCACCTCGTCCTTTGCTAGTCTCCGTTTATTCCGTAGTTCCTGTTTTGAGTTACAAATATGAGCAACCGCACCGGTATCAAATACCTAGGAGCTACTACGAGTACTGGTAAGGTACACATCAATTACTTGTATATCACATATACCTTGGGTGTTGCCGGCCTTCTTCTTGTCCGCTAAATATTTGGGGCAGTTCTGCTTCCAGTGACCACTTCCCTTGCAATAAAAGCACTCAGTCCCGGGCTTGGGTCCATTCTTCGACTTCTTCCCAGTAACTGGCTTACCGGGCGCGGCAACTCCCTTGCCGTCCTTCTTGAAGTTCTTCTTACCCTTGCCCTTCTTGAACTTGGTGGTTTTATTCACCATCAACACTTGATGTTCTTTTCTGATCTCCCCTTCCGCTGATTTCAGCATTGAATATACCTCGGGAATGGTCTTTTCCATCCCCTGCATATTGTAGTTCATCACAAAGCTCTTGTAGCTTGGTGGAAGCGACTGGAGGATTCTGTCAATGACCGCGTCATCCGGGAGATTAACTCCCAGCTGAGACAAGCGGTTGTGCAACCCAGACATTCAGAGTATGTGCTCACTAACAGAAATGTTCTCCTCCATTTTACAGCTGAAGAACTTGTCGGAGACATCATATCTCTCGACCCGGGCATGAGCTTGAAAAACCAGTTTCAGCTCCTCGAACATCTCATATGCTCCATGTTTCTCAAAACGCTTTTGGAGACCCGGTTCTAAGCTGTAAAGCATGCCGCACTGAACGAGGGAGTAATCATCAGCGCGTGATTGCCAAGCGTTCATAAAGTCTTGGTTCTGTGGGATTGGTGCATCACCTAGCGGTGCTTCTAAGACATAATCTTTCTTGGCTACTATGAGGATGAGCCTCAGGTTCCGGACCCAGTCCGTATAGTTGCTGCCATCATCTTTCAGCTTGGTTTTCTCTAGGAACGCGTTGAAATTGAGGACAACGTTGGCCATTTGATCTACAAGACATAGTGTAAAGATTTTAGACTAAGTTCATGATAATTGAGTTCATCTAATCAAATTATTTAATGAACTCCCACTCAGATAGACATCCCTCTAGTCATCTAAGTGGAACATGATCCGAGCTTAACTAGGCCGTGTCCGATCATCACGTGAGACGGACTAGTCAAGATCGGTGAACATCTCCATGTTGATCGTATCTTCTATACGACTCATGTTCGACCTTTCGGTCCTCCGTGTTCCGAGGCCATGTCTGTACATGCTAGGCTCGTCAATTCAACCTAAGTGTATTGCGTGTGTTCCGAGGCCATGTCTGTACATGCTAGGCTCGTCAACACCCGTTGTATTCGAACGTTAGAATCTATCACACCCGATCATCACGTGGTGCTTCGAAACAACGAACCTTCGCAACGGTGCACAGTTAGGGTGAACACTTTCTTGAAATTATTGTAAGGGATCATCCTACTTTCTACCGTCGTTCTAAGCAAATAAGATGCAAAAACATGATAAACATCACATGCAATCAAATAGTGACATGATATGGCCAATATCATCATGCTCCTTTGATCTCCATCTTCGGGGCACCATGATCATCTTCTTCACCGGCATGACACCATGATCTCCACCATCATGATCTCCATCATTGTGTCTTCATGAAGTCGTCACGGCAACGATTACTTCTACTTCTATGGCTAACGCGTTTAGCAACAAAGTAAAGTAATTTACATGGCGTTATTCAATGACACGCAGGTCATGCAAAATAATAAAGACAACTCCTATGGCTCCTGCCGGTTGTCATACTCATCGACATGCAAGTCGTGATTCCTATTACAAGAATATGATCAATCTCATACATCACATATATCATTCATCACATCTTCTGGCCATATCACATCACATAGCACTTGCTGCAAAAAAAAGTTAGACGTCCTCTAATTGTTGTTGCAAGTTTTTTACGTGGTTTGTAGGTTTCTATCAAGAACGTTTCTTACCTACGTATGACCACAACGTGATTTGCCAATTTCTATTTACCCTTCATAAGGACCCTTTTCATCGAATCCGTTCCGACTAAAGTAGGAGAGACAGACACCCGCTAGCCACCTTATGCATCTAGTGCATGTCAGTCGGTGGAACCTGTCTCACGTAAGTGTACGTGTAAGGTCGGTCCGGGCCGCTTCATCCTACAATACCGTCGAAACAAGAAAAGACTAGTAGCGGCAAGAAGAATTGGCAAACTCAACGCCCACAACTGCTTTGTGTTCTACTCGTGCATAGTAACTACGCATAGACCTGGCTCATGATGCCACTGTTGGGAATCGTAGCATAATTTTAAAATTTTCCTACGCTCACCAAGATGCATCTATGGAGTCTACTAGCAACAAGGGGAAAGGAGTGCATCTACATACCCTTGTAGATCGCGAGCGGAAGCGTTCCAATGAACGTGGATGACGGAGTCGTACTCGCCGTGGTCCAAATCACCGATGACCGAGTGCCGAACGGACAGCACCTCCGCGTTCAACACACATACGGTGCAGCGACGTCTCCTCCTTCTTGATCCAGCAAGGGAGAAGGAGAGGTTGATGAAGATCCAACAGCACAACGGCGTGGTGGTGGATGTAGCGGGTCTCCGGCAGGGCTTCGCTGAGCTTCTGCGAGAGAGAGAGAGAGGTGTTGCAGGGGAGGAGGGAGGCGCCCAAGGCTGTAGGTTGCTGCCCTCCCTCCCCCCTTTATATAGGCCCCTGGGGGGGGGGGTGCGCCAGCCCCAAGAGATCGGATCTCAAGGGGGGACGGCGGCCAAGTGGGGGGGAAGGGGTGCCTTGCCCCCCAAGGCAAGGGGGAAGCTCCCCCCTAGGGTTCCCAACCCTAGGCGCATGGGGGGAGGCCCAAGGGGGGGCGCCCCAGCCCACTAAGGGCTGGTTCCCTTCCACTTTCAGCCCACGGGGCCCTCCGGGATAGGTGGCCCCACCCGGTGGACCCCCGGGACCCTTTCGGTGGTCCCGGTACAATACCGGTAACCCCCAAAACTTTCCCGGTGGCCGAAACTGGACTTCCTATATATAATTCTTCACCTCCGGACCATTCCGGAACCTCTCATGACGTCCAGGATCTCATCCGGGACTCCGAACAACTTTCGGGTTTCCGCATAAATATATCTCTACAACCCTAGCGTCACCGGACCTTAAGTGTGTAGACCCTACGGGTTCGGGAGACATGCAGACATGACCGAGACGCCTCTCCGGTCAATAACCAACAGC
Source organism: Triticum aestivum (assembly GCF_018294505.1). Taxonomy (NCBI): domain Eukaryota; kingdom Viridiplantae; phylum Streptophyta; class Magnoliopsida; order Poales; family Poaceae; genus Triticum; species Triticum aestivum. Next base: position 285,222,615 of record NC_057805.1, read on the forward strand.
GGGATCTGGATAACCATGTTGGCTCCCACATGTTCCACGATGATCTCATCGGATGAACCACGGTGTCGAGGATTCAATCAATCCGTATGCAATTCCCTTTGTCAATCGGTATGTTACTTGCCCGAGATTCGATCGTCGGTATCCCAATACCTTGTTCAATCTCGTTACCAGCAAGTCTCTTTACTCGTACCGCAATGCATGATCCCGTGACTAACGCCTTAGTCACATTGAGCTCATTATGATGATGCATTACCGAGTGGGCCCAGAGATACCTCTCCGTCACACGGAGTGACAAATCCCAGTCTTGATCCGTGCCAACCCAACAGACACTTTCGGAGATACCCGTAATGCACCTTTATAGTCACCCAGTGACGTTGTGACGTTTGGCACACCCAAAGCACTCCTACGGTATCCGGGAGTTGCACGATCTCATGGTCTAAGGAAAAGATACTTGACATTCGAAAAGCTCTAGCAAACGAAACTACACGATCTTTTATGCTATGCTTAGGATTGGGTCTTGTCCATCACATCATTCTCCTAATGATGTGATCCCGTTATCAATGACATCCAATGTCCATAGTCAGGAAACCATGACTATCTGTTGATCAACGAGCTAGTCAACTAGAGGCTTACTAGGGACACGTTGTGGTCTATGTATTCACACATGTATTACGATTTCCGGACAATACAATTATAGCATGAATAATAGACGATTATCATGAACAAAGAAATATAATAATAACCTTTTATTATTGCCTCTAGGGCATATTTCCAACAAAACAAGTCCATTTGAATTGATTCCAAAACCCAAATCAAAGCAAGGCAAAAACCAAGTTCGGAAACAGAGAGAAGGCAAGTCTGGAAAAAGAGAGAAGGCAAAATCCAGGCTGTCACAGTCGGTCCATTCCACCATGAAGTTGGCGAGCGCGGCACCCTTGATGACCTTGGTGGTGCTGAACTCCAGCTGGAATGCCTGCAGTTCAATGTTCCATTCGGCGACCCTTCCCGCAGCATTGGGGTTCCGGAGCACCCTCTCCAGCGGGTAAGCTGAGATGACCTTAATGGGGTGGCCTTGGAAGTAGTGGCGCAACTTGCACAAGGCAACGAGGTGCATGAGCAGAAGCTTCTGTGGCATGGGGTAACGTGCCCGCGCATCACACAGTCCAGTGCTGACGAAGTACACTGAGTGCTCGACGAGGGAAGAAGTGTTAGTGGAGTCCGAGACCTCCTGAGACTGGGGCACCTCAGGAGCTTGGCCGCCTGTTGGGGCAACTGCGACCTCAGGAGGGCCGTCTTGTGGAGCCTGGTCATCTGCTGGCGTCCCTGTGGCTTCAGGGCGCCGTCTTGGTGCTGCATCATCTCGACTAAACGCGTGACATCATGTGGCAGGCTCTTGGCCTGGCACCCTTCCCAGACGGCCACCAGTGTTGCGCTGGCTGAGTGAGGCGTGGCGGCCAAGTAAAGCACCAGGGGCTTGAGAGGACGCGGTGCCACCATCACTGGTGGGCTGGTGAGGTATCTCTTGAGGTCTCGAAACGCCGCGTCAGAATCTGGAGTCAACTCGAACGGGCCTTTCTTTTTATCAGCTTGAAGAACAGGAGGGCGCGCTCCCCCAGCTTGGAGAGGAAGCGCCCCAGTGAAGTCACGCAGCCCGCCAGGTTTTGCATTTCCTTGAGAGTCTGCGGCGGGCTCATCTCTTCTATCGCCTTGACCATCTTTGGGTTCGCCTCAATTCCCGTGTGTGACACCAGGAAACCCAGCAACTTACCGGAGGGGACACCGAACACGCATTTCTCTGGGTTGAGCTGCAGGTCCACCTTGCGGAGGCTGGCGAATGTCTCCTCCAGATCCTGGATGAGGGTCCTCGCCTCCCGAGATTTCACCATGATGTCGTTGACGTAGGCCTCAACGTTCCTCCAGAGCTGCCGGCTAGAGCGATGTGCATCAGCCGCAGGAAGTTTGCTCCAGCGTTATGCAGCCCGAACGGCATGCAGGTGTAGCAGTACACCCCACACGGGGTCAAGAATGCAGTCTTCTCAACGTCCTATACCGCCATCTTGATCTGGTGATAGCCCGAGAAGGCATCTAGGAAAGACAGCAGGTCGCACTCGGCGGTGGAGTCGACGATCTGATCAATGCGCGGAAGCGGGAATGGGTCTTGATGGCAGGCCTTATTGAGGTTGGTGAAGTCGACACGCATGCGTTCCTTCGCGCCTTCTTGGGCATGACTACCGGGTTTGCCAGCCACTCCGGGTATCGCACCTCGCGGATGACACCAGCTTCTTGCAGTTTGCGTGTCTCCTGGACGATGAAGGACTGCTTCTCCGTGGACTATCGCCGCGACTTTTGCTTCACTGGGCGCACGTTAGGGCACACCCTCAGGTGATGCTCAATTATCCCCCTCGGGACCCCAACTAGCTGCTTGGGATCCCAGACGAATACCTCCTTATTCACGCACAGGAAGTTCATCAATGCCTCTTCTTAGTCCGGGGCGAGGTTGGCACCTATGGTGAAGGTGGCTCCCGATGCTCCGTCCTCGTTGACCGGTACCTGTTTCGTCTTAGCCCGATCTTGAGAGAACAACGATTTTTCTGGACGGCGCATCCCGCGGGACCTCAAGGGCCCCTCTCGCTTCTGGCCATGCGGCAGCTGCGGCCCTGAAGACGAGCTTGAGAGCCGCCAGCGCCTCCTTGGTGTCTCCAGCCACGGTGAGGACGCCGCTACTTCCCGGCATCTTCATGAGGTTGTAGGCAGGATGAGTCGCCGCCATGAACTTGGCCAGGGCCGGGTACCCAAGGATGGCGTTGTACGGGAGGCCGATGTGGGTGATTTCGAAGACGAAGCTCGGTGCAGTAGTTGTCGCGGGTGCTGAAGGTGACAGGGAGGCGGATCTGCCCTAGGGGGCTGGTGGAACCGTTGACAACTCCGGAGAAGGGCTTGCTGGGACGGAGTCGGCCGTGTGGCACGTGGAGCAAGCCGAAAGCTTCCACAGAGAGCACGTTGGGGCCAGCCCCACCGTCGATGAGGGCCTTGGTAACCACCAAGTTGCAGATGGTGGGTGCGCAGAGCATCGAGAGTGCGCCTGAGCCCGCAGTGGTTGCCGGATGGTCCCCCCGAGTCGAAGGTGATGTCGGCCCACTCCCTCCCCTGGCCTATAACCTCCTAGGGGTACCGAACCCTAGCCCGATCCCCATTCCCCCTCGCACTCCTCTCTCTTCCTCCTCTGCCCGATCTGGATCGGGGCAAACCCCCGATGCCATCGGCCCGACGCCGCCGTCGATCCCCGCGGCCACTACGCCGGGCCCCCCTCGCCGGGACGCCCTCCCGCCTCTGCGCGAATGCCCCCGACGCCGCGGAGCTTCGTCACCAACCCGCCGGAAGCCGCGGCCTCGACCCGTCGCCGATCCACGCCGCCCCGCAGCTGCACCACCGCCTCGACCTCGCCGTCGTCCCCATCCTCCACCTCGAGCCCGCTGCCATTCCCTGAACCGCAAGTGAGGCCCGGCCTCCACCCCCCTCTCTCTTGCTCATCCCCGTCCTCCGCGCCTCGCGCCCGACCGCCTCCCGCTGCTCGCTCTCCGAGCCTGTAGCCGCTCGCGTTGCACGCACCCCGCCACCCCTCCGCCTGCAGTTGCCACGTGCGGCGCCCCTCTTCCGCGGCCTCGCCCCGCAACCTCCCTGCTCCGCCGTGCAGCCTAGCTGCTGCCCCACTGCAGGAACCGCTCGCCGCGCATCCGCGCTGTTCCGCGCGCCGCATCGCCGTGCGGCCCCACACCTGCCCGGTCGCGCCACCACCTCCAGCCGACGCCGTGCCGCCCTGCTTTGATCCGCCGCCATGGCTGGCGCCCCACTAGGTGGCCACAAGCGCACGCCCGGGCGCCCTCTGCCCGCTATTGCCCGCGCCCGTAAAGGCCCTCTCGGCCACTGACTAGGGCCCCACGCCCCAGAACAAAAAAAGGAAGTTAAAAATGAATTTAAAATAAATAAATTATTAATTAATTAATTAATTAGTGAATTAATTAACTTAATTAATTGTGTTTAATTAACCTAATTAACCAATTAACCACTGTTAATTAACTAAACAGTCAATGACATGCCGGACCCACACGTCAGCGACCCAGTCAATGCCTCTGTTCACTGCTGACGTCATGCTAACATCATGCTGATGTATGAATTAGTTTTCTAATTAAATTAATTTATTTAATCCAGAAAATTGATTAAAACTTTAAAAATTAATATAAAATAATCCGTAACTCGGATGAAAATACTTTGTACATGAAAGTTGCTCAGAATGACGAGACGAATCCGAATACGCAGCCTGTTCGTCCGCCACGCATCCCTAGCATATCAAACACGCAACTTTCCCCCTCCGGTTCATCTGTCCAAAAACGCGAAACACCGGGGATACTTTCTCGGATGTTTCCCCCCTTTGCCGATATCACCTACTACCGCGTTAGGGCACATCTAGCACCGCGTTTGTCATGTTATGCTTTGTGATGCTTTTATTGCTCTGTTATTTATTGTGTTCCCCCTTCATTACTTCTTTCTGGTAGACCCTGAGACCGATGCCGTTACCCCTGTGATCGACTACATCGATGACGAACCCTTCTCTTGCCAGAGCAACTAGGCAAGCCCCCCCCCCTTGATCACCAGATATCGCCTATTCTTCTCTATACTGCTTGCATTAGAGTAGTGTAGCATGTTACTGCTTTCGGTTAATCCTATTCTGATGCATAGCCTGTCATTGTTGCTACAGTTGTTACCCTTACCTGCTATCCTACTGCTTAGTATAGGATGCTAGTATTCCATCAGTGGCCCTACACTCTTGTCGGTCTGCCATGCTATACTACTGGGCCGTGATCACTTCGGGAGGTGATCACGGGCATATGCTATATACTTTATACTGTTACATTACTTATGATACTGTTCGGAGATGGGGGCTGAAGGGGCAGGTGGCTCCATCCCGGTAGAGGTGGGCCTGGGTTCCCGACGGCCCCCGACTGTTACTTTGTGGCGGAGTGATAGGGCAGGTTGAGACCACCTAGGAGAGAGGTGGGCCTGGCCCTTGTCGGCGTCCGCGGTTACAACAGTTAACACGCTTAACGAGATCTTGGTATTTGATCTGAGTCTGGCCACTGGCCTATACGCACTAACCAACTACGCGGGAGCAGTTATGGGCACTCGACGTCGTGGTATCAGCCGAAGCCTTGTGACGTCCGCAACTGAGCGGCGCGCGCCGGATTGGAACGTAAGCCTGCTCTTGTATTAAGGGGGCTAGTTCTGCTTCCGGCCGCCCTCGCAACATGCAGGTGTGCAATGGGCGATGGGCCCAGACCCCTGCGCCATAGGATTTAGACCGGCGTGCTGACCTCTCTGTTGTGCCTAGGTAGGGCTGCGACGTGTTGATCTTCCGCGGCCGGGCATGACCCAGGAAAGTGTGTCCGGCCAAATGGGATCGAGCGTGTTGGGTTATGTGGTGCACCCCTGCAGGGAAGTTTATCTATTCAAATACCCGTGATCTTCGGTAACAGGACGACTTGGAGTTGTACCTTGACCTTATGACAACTAGAACCGGATACTTAATAAAACACACCCTTCCAAGTGCCAGATATAACCCGGTGATCGCTCTCACACAGGGCGTCGAGGGGAGGATCGCCGGGTAGGATTATGCTATACGATGCTACTTGGTGAACTTACCATCTACTCTCTTGTACATGCTGCAAGATGGAGGCTGCCAGAAGCGTAGTCTTTGACAGGATTAGCTATCCCCCTCTTATTCTGGCTTTCTGCAGTTCAGTCCACTAATATGGCCTTTACACATATTCCCATGCATATGTAGTGTAGCTCCTTGCCTGCGAGTACTTTGGATGAGTACTCACGGTTGCTTTCTCCCTCTTTTCCCCCTTCCCTTTCTTTCTGGTTGTCGCAACCAGATGCTGAAGCCCAGGAGCCAGACGTCACCGTCGACGACGACTCCTACTACACTGGAGGTGCCTACTACTATGTGCAGGCCACTGACGATGACCATGCGTAGTTTAGGTGGATCCCAGGCAGGAGGCATGCGCCTCTTTCGATCTGTATCCCAGTTTGTGCTAGCCTTCTTAAGGCAGACTTGTTTACTTATGTCTGTACTCAATATTGTTGCTTCCTCTGACTCGTCTATGATCGAGCACTTGTATTCGAGCCCTCGAGGCCTCTGGCTTGTATTATGATGCTTGTATGACTTATTTATGTTTCTAGAGTTGTGTTGTGATATCTTCCCGTGAGTCCCCGATCTTGATCGTACACATTTGCGTGCATGATTAGTGTATGATTGAATCGGGGGCGTCACATGTTGGTATCAGAGCCAACTGCCTGTAGGAACCCCCCTTTCCAACTCCTTGGCCGAAGTTGAGTCTAGTCATTGAAAAAGTTTTTACTAACATGGCTGTGTGCCTTACGGGCCCACCTCGCCATTGGGTGGTATTAGGATCTTTTATTCCTCGACCTATACTCTGGGACTCTGATCTCTGTTCTATTCGGGTTAAATGATTTTACTAAATCTAACATTAGGATCCCGTGATCATATCCACCTGGAGAGCCCCTTATTACAGATGATCGCCGCTGCACCAAAAGATTCCGAAGATAATCTCCGATGTTCTCTCGCGACACTTGTGCCCACCGCCTTTGCAAATTCCCTACCACTGTTATATCATTATGGATAACTACATACACTTGGCCTTTCAATCCCATTGATCTTGTTATTACAAGATACCCCAAAACTTCTCTCTATTGTTCCGAGAATACTTTGTGCCTATTGTCTTGCAGTTCTTTGCCACATGAATACCACTACGGATAATTTCTCGCACTCACCGGGTATTCGCTCATCCCAAGTTGATTCATGTATTTCAAAAAGTCTTCGAAATACTATTTGAACTTCCGAAAATCCTGAGCAGCCTATTGCTCTTGAAATTCTTGCTTGCTTGCATTATGGTTAATCCCATAAGTCTCGTAATCTTATTGGCATCCATTGTCATTATCATTTTGAATCCATTGATTCAATATGTTGCGAATGCTCGCAATCCTCAGCCAGTTCCTAGAATTCATCCTTCCGGCTCAGGCGTCATTGTAAACATGAGCTGGATCTTCACCAATCCAATTGTCGTCGATTGTACCTCTATGCTTACTCAACTTTTCCATCCTTAATCAGAGCGTTTGCTTTTGATCCATTGATTTGGAAATCATAATTCTTTTGCATTTGAACTTTGGGTTAGTCAGTTGTTTCTATAAGCCAATGCCCTTGCATTTTTTCTTCCTCTGATTGTGTGTCGATGCTCACATCAGCTCCGTTATGGACTGTCAGATCCTTTGTTGAATTTATTATCCGACATTGTCCTTCATATTCAATAACCTTGTGAGCCTTTCCGCGGGTATGTAATGCCTTTGGTAAATTGCATCCTCTGCTTTGTCAACCATGCTCTACTTTCGAGCTTGTATTATTTACTTCGAAGTTTGTGGTATAGGTTCCTAAGACGCCCCGATGGGTTGAACCAACGCCTTCCCTAATCTGTGTGAACCCGAAAGATTTGATGGGTCATACTTATCTGGTATTGCACCAGGTAAAACTTTCAACAACTAGTGTCATTTTTAAAACACGAGAAGTGAATGAAAGGTTATGCATTGGAGAATTGGGAGTCGACCTTGAACTTTGTGTTCATGCCCATGGACACAATGTAGATCTTATCATTAAAACCTCTCTTAAATTAATCATTTCCTTGGTATAAGTTCATCTTATATCTGGGATCCGGCCTTTTGCAATCGTGGTTCCGACCATGTTCTCCTTTAAATATCATTTCTCGTGCAAGTTTAAGCCCTTGTCTTCTGCAGAGCAATACCCCAGTCCAACCTCTATTTTGATCTGTCGTCAAGTATTACCCCTGGTATCTCGAGGTTATCACGGAGCAGCATAACTTCTTATGAGTTCTTCATCAAGTACTACATTCTCATCGATTCCAATTTTTCCTGGGTTCTGAGTGGTTAGTCACTCGAGTACACCGATAACTGAATCGTGTCCTTTCTACGATTCAACCATTCTTAGCAATCTTCCTTGCTTACGAGTTTAATAATCCTTCAAGTCATTCCTAGCCTGATCGGCTACACCATTATCTCGCCAAATTTTAACTGTGTTACCTGGTCCTTCTTCCCGGAGCACAAATTTTCGACGATGAGCTAAGCTTACGTCGATCTTCCTCATCATATCAGTTCGCCTTGAACAACAAGCTTGATTTCAAGTTTGTGTCCTACCCATGGTTCCAATAACCTTCCGCTTCATCATTCCTTTGACTTGATGTCGTCGCTGATTGATTACATCTTCATGAAATCTCTCGACAAATGTGTCATGATCATCATCAACCTTATGAGCTCTTCCAGGATATCAATTGAGTTCATGATGAGAAATACCATCCTTGCCCTCGATGATCTGTGTTATCATCGACCACTTTATTGCCTTCCCACCAACACAAGCTTGTTCGTGTTTGGTGTTATACCTTGAGTTCCTTGCTATCCAGCAATTGTTCTTCTTTACCTTGGAACATTAACATCTCTTATGTGATCAATGTTGTGAGAATTTCACCACCTCTTATGAATTCTTGGTATGGTGATACTTCTCACCATCACCATTCTTTCTTGGGTCCTCGTGTTGATTCCAACCGGGGTACCAACAAGTGCCATTTGGATTCTGCCCTTCTAGCAACCCTATTAATTTGAATTTAATGGTCAGCCGTTCATTCTTAGACTATTGATTATTGAATCACCATTCCGACGTTGGTCGTGCAACCCAGCCCATATTATGGGTGCACCTTTCAACCAATGTTTAATTGTGTAGGTTTTCCTCGAGCATACATCATTATACCATTTGATTTGGCAAATGTTATCTCCTTGTTCACATAATTGTGGAAATCCATCCTTTGGAAATCTCGATGATTTGTCGCTGAGTCCATCAGCCACCTCCTCATCCTCTCCTTGGTTTACTGATGAACTCTTGTTTCGGAACTTGCTTCCATAGTTCATTTCCCGTGAATCTTGCAATGTCATCTCGTCAATTTGTGTCACACCCTTTTCTTCTCAGGCATCCTGAGTCCGAGGTATCCTGACACCAATCAGAACTGAATCTCGGTCAGATATGATGGTTGGAACATATATCCAAGAGTTATATCATTGGTATTTATATGACCCGGTAAGGTGATGTCATGCCTAGCATACCTGGTCGGAGGCCCTATTGTTATAGTTTCCTTATTAACAAGGTTATCCATTCTTACATGAGGAAATTGTAAGACTTATTCTACAAGTTGTTCCTGATGGATCCTTCCTGTATCCAAAGTCTGACCTTTGCTTGAAGACCATGTCAATGCTATCTTGAAGCATGTCTGTGGTAATCCGATTTTCAATAAGAGCATTTGAAGCACAATGCTAAATTTTCTTTATCATTTATCCTAACACCGTTGTATGGGTAATATCATGAGATTCCTCTCCCCTTACCTAGATGGTTTCCTACTTTCTATCATGTCATGGATATCATGCTCTGCTTGTCCTTGGGAAGGATATACCACCGAAATATGTGTGTATACACATTTTCCTTTCCATTGTTCTGTTTAAACCTGATAATCACTTTTCCTTTCCATTGGTTTGTTTAAACCTTCTTGTGATCCATATTATATAAGCAGTAATATTTCCCTGCTTATGTAAACACCTCGTTGTACCACTCTGTCAGTAAGACCCTGTTACTTTTGTTGATGACATTCCGGTAACCACCGATGGACGAGAACTTTGCCTATTGGTCCGCCTCGTTCAACGAGCGGGAAAATGGTTCTCTTCGTCCCCCGCCCTTGGTACCAACGTTGTTGCTGACATATAACTGACAGGCTATCCTCTGACATGCCTTGCTTACATGATTGTGCAAGATGTCACCGCCCTTCCTACTTTTAACCCACATGGTGGGCCCATAACCCACAGTTCCACATGATCGAAACCTGACTCTCCTGTACACCCCTGTTCCCAAAGTCAATCCTGACGTTTGGCTTCGTATGTAATTCATGGGTCACCTTCCTAGTGATCTATTCTGGGATCAGACACAATACTTATTCCCGTTGTTTTGAACCCCTTTCACGCCTTGTTTCAGGCATCGGACGATTGCCTGCCCGCTCGAAACTTCCCACAATACCTCCTTTATTTACTCTTGATATTTTCATAAGTTTCAATTCGAGAGTTACTTTCCACCTTCCCTTGATGTTATCGACCAGATAATCAACCTTGCAGAGGTCCGTTCTCCCGGGATACCCACCCTTTATTCTTTCGTAAGTACGATGCAGTTCCCGAAGCAGAGAAATGAAGACATCAACGTAATGAATTGACCTCTTCGAGAAGAATAACCAAGACCAAGAAGACTCGTTAGAATTCATAACCAGATCTTCCCCCTTACTCCTCCTCCTAAATCTCGGGACGAGATTTCTTGTAGTGGAGGAGAATTGTGACGCCCGGATAATTAAGCTACAATAACCCTCTACTAATGATGCCACATCACCACTATTATTGTTACTAAAATCACTCTGGTTCAAATCCCGTTCGAATTCGAAATTCAAAATCAAGTCAAACGTTAAAGGTTTTCAAATATTAAAACTAAAATGTTCGGTTGGTGCCAAATAATGCATAGGTAATTATTGTCGAGAAACCACACTTTTATAAAATGTTTAAGTAAACTAAAATGAATAAAACAGTAGCTAAAACAATTAAATAAATGCCTTCTGAATTTTATAAAATATTAAACTATTTTGTTCAGGGGTAAAACTTTTTAAGTCAGTAGTTGGAATTGTAACTCCATTTTTGGTGTGGGTTTTATTTTTGTAAAACTATAAAGTATTAAAGAAATAAAAGCAAACAGAAAAGACAAAAGGTAAAATAAAACAGAAATAAAAAGAAACCCCCAGGCTAGTTGGGCCTCGGCCCAGCCAGTGGCCTGCCAGGCCGGCCCACTCCCTCCCCTGGCCTATAACCCCCTGGGGGCACCGAACCCTAGCCCGATCCCCATTCCCCCCTCGCACTCCTCTCTCTCCCTCCTCTGCCCGATCTGGATCGGGGCAAACCCCCGATCCCATCGGCCCGACGCCACCGTCGATCCCCTCGCCGGGACGCCCTCCCGCCTCTGCGCGAATGCCCCCGACGCCGCGGAGCTTCGTCACCAACCCGCCGGAAGCCGCGGCCTTGACCCGTCGCCGATCCACGCCGCCCCGCAGCTGCACCACCGCCTCGACCTCACCGTTGTCCCCGTCCTCCACCTCGAGCCCGCTGCCATTCCCTGCATCGCAAGTGAGGCCCGGCCTCCACCCCCCTCTCTCTTGATCATCCCCGTCCTCCGCGCCTCGCGCCCGACCGCCTCCCGCTGCTCGCTCGCCGAGCCTGTAGCCGCTCGCGTTGCACGCACCCCGCCGCCCCTCCGCCTGCGGTTGCCACGCGCGGCGCCCCTCCGCCGCAGCCTCGCCCCGCAACCTCCCTGCTCCGCCGTGCAGCCTAGCTGCTGCCCCACTGCAGGCACCGCTCGCCGCGCATCCGCGCCGTTCCACGCGCCGCATCGCCGTGCGGCCCCACACCGGCCCGGCCGCGCCACCACCTCCAGCCGACGCCGCGCCACCCTGCTTTGATCCGCCGCCATGGCCGGCGCCCCACTAGGTGGCCACGGGCGCACGCCGGGGCGCCCTCTGCCCGCTAGTGCCCGCGCCCGTAAAGGCCCTCTGGGCCACTGACTAGGGGCCCCATGCCCCAAAACAAAAAAGGGAGTTAAAATGAATTTAAAATAAATAAATAAACTATTAATTAATTAATTAATTTAATTAATTAGTAAATTAATTAACTCAATTAATTATGTTTAATTAACCTAATTAACTACTGTTAATTAACTAAAGAGTCAATGACATGCCAGACCCACACGTCAGCGACCCAGTCAACGCCTCTGTTGACTGCCGACGTCATGCTGATGTATTAATTAGTTTTTGAATTAAATTAATTTATTTAATCCAGAAAATTGATTAAAACTTTAAAAATTAATATAAAACAATCTGTAACTCGGATGAAAATACTTTGTACATGAAAGTTGCTCAAAACGACGAGACGAATCCGAATACGCAGCCTGTTCGTCCGCCATGCATCCCTAGCATAGCAAACATGCAACTTTCCCCCTCCGGTTCATCTGTCTGAAAATGCGAAACACCGGGGATACTTTCCCGGATGTTTCCCTCCTTTGCCGATATCACCTACTACCGCGTTAGGGCACATCTAGCACCGCTTTTGTCATGTTATGCTTTGTGATTTATTGTGTTCCCCCTTCGTTACTTCTTTTTGGTAGACCCTAAGACCGATGCCGGTACCCCTGTGATCGACTACATCGACGACGAACCCTTCTCTTGCCAGAGCAACCAGGCAAGCCCCCCCCTTGATCACCAGATATCGCCTATTCTTCTCTATACTGCTTGCATTAGAGTAGTGTAGCATGTTACTGCTTTCGGTTAATCCTATTCTGATGCATAGCCTGTCATTGTTGCTACAGTTGTTACCCTTACCTGCTATCCTATTGCTTAGTATAGGACGCTAGTATTCCATCAGTGGCCCTACACTCTTGTCCGTCTGCCATGCTATACTACTGGGCCGTGACCACTTCGGGAGGTGATCACGGGCATATGCTATATACTTTATACTGTTACATTACTTATGATATTGTTCAGAGATGGGGGCTGAAGGGGCAGGTGGCTCCATCCCGGTAGAGGTGGGCCTGGGTTCCCGACGGCCCCGACTGTTACTTTGTGGCGGAGCGACAGGGCAGGTTGAGACCACCTAGGAGAGAGGTGGGCCTGGCCCTGGTCGGCGTCCGCGGTTACAACAATTAACATGCTTAACGAGATCTTGGTATTTGATCTGAGTCTGGCCACTGGCCTATACGCACTAACCAACTACGCGGGAACAGTTATGGACACTCGACGTCGTGGTATCAGCCGAAGACTTCGTGACGCCAGCGACTGAGCGGCGCGCGCCGGATTGGAACGTAAGCCTGCTCTTGTATTAAGGGGGCTAGTTCTGCTTCCGGCCGCCCTCGCAACATGCAGGTGTGCAATGGGCGATGGGCCCAGACCCCTGTGCCATAGGATTTAGACCGGCGTGCTGACCTCTCTGTTGTGCCTAGGTAGGGCTGCGACATGTTGATCTTCCGCGGCCGGGCATGACCCGGGAAAGTGTGTCCGGCCAAATGGGATCGAGCGTGTTGTGTTATGTGGTGCACCCCTGCAGGGAAGTTTATCTATTCGAATAGCCGTGATCTTCGGTAACAGGACGACTTGGAGTTGTACCTTGACATTATGACAACTAGAACCGGATACTTAATAAAACACACCCTTCCAAGTGCCAGATATAACCCGGTGATCGCTCTCACACAGGGCGACGAGGGGAGGATCGCCCGGTAGGATTCTGCTATACGATGCTACTTGGTGAACTTACCATCTACTCTCTTCTACATGCTACAAGATGGTGGCTGCCAGAAGCGTAGTCTTCGACAGGATTAGCTATCCCCCTCTTATTCTGGCTTTCTGCAGTTCAGTCCACTGATATGGCCTTTACACCTATTCCCATGCATATGTAGTGGAGCTCCTTGCTTGCGAGTACTTTGGATGAGTACTCACGGTTGCTTTCTCCCTCTTTTCCCCCTTCCCTTTCTTTCTGGTTGTCGCAACCAGATGCTGGAGCCCAGGAGCCAAACGTCACCGTCGACGACAACTCCTACTACACTGGAGGTGCCTACTACTACATGCAGGCCGCTGACGACGACCAGGAGTAGTTTAGGAGGATCCCAGGCAAGCATGCGCCTCTTTCGATCTGTATCCCAGTTTGTGCTAGCCTTCTTAAGGCAGACTTGTTTACTTATGTCTGTACTCAGATATTGTTGCTTCAGCTGACTCGTCTATGATCGAGCACTTGTATTCAAGCCCTCGAGGCCTCTGGCTTGTATTATGATGCTTGTATGACTTATTTATGTTTCTAGAGTTGTGTTGTGATATCCCTGATCTTGATCGTACACGTTTTGCGTGCATGATTGAATCGGGGGCGTCACAAGCTCCCTGCTGCACGCGGGCGGCGCCCACTTGGCGGAAGAACTGCTTGACATGGCAATCCGAGGGCGGTGCCAGCGAGCCGCCGAGGAGGGTGGCGACGGTGAGGGGCGCAGGGGCCACGAAGCACACGACGAAGAGACCATGCTGTTCCTCCCAGGAGGTCACAGAGGATCCCGGCAGGTTGAGCAGCCAAGCGCGCGACACGCCGGCGAGGGCCATGGGAAACCAGTTGGCCATGACCTTGTTGTCACCTCCGGCTACTCGACTGGCCTCCTCGTACACCTGGAGGAAGGCTGCTGGGTCCGCCGCACCATCATAGCGAGGTGGCATCTACGGCTTGAAAGTGTGTGGCCACGACACCTATCGCAAGGCGGGGGTGAAGGCCGGGAGCCCCATAGCGCCTCCGTGCGTGCCCGCCGGCCCGACCGGAGGAGCGGTGCTTGCCATGAGAGCTGAACGGGGAAGCAAAGCAGGCGAAAAAGCGAAGCGGACGAAGAGGCGAAGCTTCGACGCACCCCTACCTTGTGCGCAAATGTCGGATTCAGGGTTCCGCACACCCATGAGAGGTTCGAACTCTGGGGTGCGTGCGAAGAACTCTCCCCTCCCAGTCTGCCTGCTCAATGATTCCATGGCCTAGCTTGATGAACCCAAGGGACAAGAGACACAACAGTTTATCCTGGTTCAGGCCACCTTGCGATGTAATACCCTACTACAGCTTTGTGGTGGATTGCCTCGAGGGGCTGAGGATGAACTAGTATAGTGGTGGAACTTCCTCAGGAGGTGAGGTGTTCTTGAGCTTGATGAGCTGGTGAGGGTGGTCAGGATGGAAACGATCCTTCTCCTCTATGGTGGTGGCTACGCCCTATTTATAGCGGCCTTGGTCCTCTTCCCAAATGTAGGCGGGAAGGGATCCCACAATGGCCAATTTCGAAGGGGGACAACTAGTACAAGCTATCCTGACAAAAGTAGTCTTCGCATGCAAAAGCATCTGGTGGCGACGCCGCGGTGGGCTCCGTGATGACCACCGTCTTGGCATCCTGGCGGTCTTGGTCTTGTTGCACTGAAATGGAAACCTTTGCTTGATTCCTCGGGACCCCGTGCCTGCGCTTGCCTCCTTTGCACCAAAGAGGAAACTGGTACACTGCGCCAGCTGGCGCCCGCCTGGCCTCGGTCGTCACGGCTCACATCATGTGACCCTCGCGAGGTGCACCTTGCATAGATATCTCCGCTCCTCGGAAGCCAGCCTAGCGAGGTCGCCCCCCTAGGGAGGTCGTTGTGTCGTCCCCCTCGCGAGACTTGGCCCCTTGCGAGGGTCTTGAGCTGTTTGTTGCTGAATCTGGGCCGTACCGAGCCATTGATGGAGCCATGTCGTGGGCCGCAGGTAGGCAAGTATGGGTACCCTCGTTCCCAGGACGCCGACAGCCTCGCCCCTGATGACATAGACTTTGTCGAAGGGCACATGGCTACAGTTCCGCCGCTTGGCAGGCGCTTACTGTAGCCACACCACGTCTCATCAGATTAATGGTGCGCAGACTCCGAGGGGAAGGAGGGCCGCTTGCTAGGTGTCAGCCCACCCTCGACGCCGCCTGCATGGGATTCACCGCCTTCTGATGGCTCGTGGACAGGTAGGGCCCACCACCTGCGGGCTATACCGACCGCCCATTGTGGGAGCATGGCTCCCTCTGACGTAGATGATGTCATGGGTTGTGTGGCTACAGTGCCGCGCCGGACGAGGGGTGTCCGCTTGGCACACCCGCACTATGGCCACGTTCCGCCCTCGATTCAGGGGTGGCAGGTTGCACTGTAGCCATGCCCCGTCTCGTCATGGTTAAGTGGGTGCAAACCTTGAGGGGACAAGGGGCCGCCTGCTAGGAGTCAACCCCCTCATGGCCGCCTTCTGAGAGCCCGCCGCCTTCTGGTAGCCGGCCCGTCGGACTAGGCGGCCTGAAGGATCGCTTTCATCCGGGAGATGTGAGGGGCGCTGCTAGCCCCAATGTCTTGAAATGCCATGGGGTGCCAATGAGGCTACCCGTGGTCAATTACTCCGACAGTAGTCCCCGAAGCTGGTGGGGCACCGCGGCTGAAATCGAGGAGCCTCGACAGCTTCCTAGTCCGAGTGATCTGGTAATCTTGCTTCGTCCGTCTTCTGGAGACGCCGACTGTTAGGAGTCGGACAAGGAGAGGCCGGTCGACTGGTGAATTTCGAAATGTCGGGGTAGAGGCCGGGTGGTGCGCCAGCCGGGTGACAGGCTTGTCGCCCGTTGCTCATTTGCCATGTGGCACCAGCAGACCAGGCCGGCCTGCCAGCCCACGCGTGCGATAGGACGTCGCCGCAGGTCCGGGCCCGCCACTACAGGGCCTCGGCACGCGCGTGGATCTACTGCGGCCGAGGCGCATGGTTGCACTTCTGGGGTGCCTTAATTACGCACCGTTATGGCGCGGAAGGCGCGGGGTCATGGGGGAAGCAGGCGCATTAATGCCACGTCCCCCATGTTTTGCCTCCTCGGATCCTCCGCCGTGGGACTATAAATAGGGGGAGGAGGGCACGACAGAATGCACGTGCGGTCCCCCGCTCTCCATCTTGTTTCTCCCTCTGTCCTCTCCTCTCTTGCTGCCGCCGTGCTGCTGCTTGCTGCTGGAGCGCCGCTGGAGCCCGCCGTCGCAAGACTTCTCCGAATCGCCGCGGCCTCGTCCTTGCGCCCCCGCTCAACGCCGCCGACGAGCAACCACGGCTATGGCGCGCGGCGGTCGCTCAGGCGACTGGGGCGGCTCCATCGTCCATGACAACCATATTGAGTTCCTCCGCCAGATGCGGCGGCTTCCCTGCGTGTCGCATGTGAAGGTGTGTGTTCCTCCCGAGTGGGAAATCACACCGGCGCCGGCGGACGGCGAGCGCGTTGTCTTCTGGTCGCACTTCCTCCGCGGCTTCGCCCTGCCGGCGAGCGGCTTCCTCCGCTCCTTCCTCGACTTCTACGGAGTCCAGCCCCACCATCTCACGCTGAGCACGGTGGTGCTGCCCTCCGCCTACGTCACCCTCCACTAGTGCGCGTCGGTCCTAAACAAACGGTTTTTAACCCGTTTCTGCGACGGCATTTGGAACCGTCGCCAAGTAAGTGTGGGCAATAGGGGGGTCCTTCCCACACGACCTAGAAACAGTCGGGGATATGCCCTCCTGGCACACACGCTCGGCAAAATAAGTTCGTGTGCGAGTGACGAGCGCTCAAATACAGAAATACGTATAGTAGAGCTAAAAATATAATTATACGGCGAAATTGTTTCCGGTCGCAAGTACATCCCACACAGTCAGGCCCCGCTAAACGTTTCCATTCGTATGTACATCTAAAATAGTCCCTCCAAGGAAAACGTTTCCGTTCACAGGTATATCACACACAATTTTTCTCGTTAAATCGTTTGTGACAGCGTTGCCATTGCACACGATATTAATAATTTTATCGTTTGAGTTATTGAATGCATCACACATGGTGCGTAGAAGAAACTGCGTGGCAAAGGCTGTCGATCACACACACTTTTTATGTGGTAAACGTTTGCGCAAGGTGGCCTAACGCAAACCATTTTCAAGAGAAAGTTGCGTGTGCAGTTGAGACTGATCGCACATGTAGTGGATCCTCGAAACGTTTCTGATCTCCACGTATATCGCAGACGTTTCGCTTTCGCAAACCGTGTGCAGTGTAATCCCTAATTAATCCCTAATTAATCGAATTATTCCCTAATTTAAAAATCACATGTTTTGAATTTGAAAGTAGGCAATCACTTATTTCGTATCCAACCATGTTTATTACAAATATAGGTTCAACCACGAATCCATAATTCGATGCACAGCTACATATACTGAAGAACTACAGAAGCACCAAGTAAAGAATGATGAACCACAATTGTACTAAAGACTGTAAAGAGAGAGGCGAAAGACATTTTGGTTGCTGGAGAAGCTGAAGCGGAATGCCCATATTGTGCCCTCCTCCATGCGTACGGCGTGCACGACTCTAGGCCAACCCCTTGTGATGGCTGCCCGTCCATCCTTCACTGTCTTCATTAGGACTTCTCGATGCTCATTGTAGTCTGGATGAAATACTTTAACCTTCATTGCGTGTCCACCAATCATGTACTTTGCGAGGTAATATTGAGTGAACTGCTTCAGGAACCACTGGGAACGAAAAAGATTCATACATTGTTGTCTAACAACTCATTATGCGAAGTAAAAAGAGAAGGTTGCAGAGTTTGTAGTTACCATCTTACAGCTCACTTTTGTGTTGGATAGAGCATAAACAAATAATTTTCTTGCCACCATTCGTATCTTTTTGCTAATAATTCTTATCAGTTTCCTCACTTGATGCTTGTTCATCAATATCTCATTGCCCCATACGCAAAAAGGGTCGATGCATGGATCCTTGCCAAGGGCATATGTACCTACGAGCAATAAGTCAATATTAGAAGCTAACTATAGTGTCCAGGCCTGGATCTATATGCACTACATTATGGAATGACAGGGGGAGTACAAGCCGAGGGATGAAGCTAACCTCGGCGGAAAATGGTGGCCACTCCCGTTGTTGTCCTGCATAAGTAGTGGTAAGGCATGATAAGTACATCAATCTTAACATAAAAAAATATAGCAAAGGTAAACAACATCATCTCCAAATGATAGCTTGAATGTGTTGGTTTCAGCATGCTGTTAAAGTAGATATAAAATGGAAGGCAATGTTACCGACAACAGGCTTAACAACCATCAAATATTGCAATTCAAACTGGTATTGTTGAAAATGAATAGAACGTAGGTAATGCTTAAACATCACACTGGATAAATGTGTAGAACTGAAATAAAGGAGATGTGTTAACTACACCAGGAATAACTGGAAACAAATATAGCCGTTCAAACTGGTATTGATGTAGTCGAGCGGCACAGTTCTGACTTGGACATAATGAACAACACATTGTGAATGACTGAAATAAACAAGGCATAAATGACCAGTATAACAACCAAATATAGCCATTAAAAACTGGACAGAGTCTCACTGCAACCAACCTAACAAGCAAATATAGATAAACCGAGCATATGCTTGAAAACTAGACAAATGCTCACTACAACCAACCTAACAAGCAGATAAAGATAAACAAGACATCTGCTTGATAACTGGACAAATGCTAAAAAAAGCAACCTAACAACCAAATACAGATAAACAAGGCATCTGCTTGATAACTGGACAAATACTCACTGCAACCAAACTAAGAACCAAATACAGATAAACAAGGCATCTGCTCGATAACTGAAAAAATGGTCACTCCAACCAACCTAACAACAAAATATAGATAAACAAGGCATCTACTTACTATAAACAACCAAATACAGCCATTCGTGCAACTAAAGTGGACAATTCATACTTAAGCATCACATAGACCTATTGAACAATACATTTTTGCATAACTGAAATAATTAAACACGACACAGTTAAAGCACCACACGACAAATGCTACTACAACAAAGGGTATGGGTTGGCAAGCTAGAAAATGTAAGATTTGCTGATAGAATGTTGCCTCACATTTCATGGACTGGATCCTTCCAGTTGGAAGAGCAGAGACCCATGGTGCACTCTCTGATGTCACAGATGGGCTATTTCACCTTGGAAGAACCTTCATGGGTGCCCTCCTCGTGGTCGTGGTCGATGAGATCAGACTTGGCAATTGAGGATCCCAAGCCGCCGCCGTAGAACGTGTCCTCCAGAAGTGACAAAATGGGCTCGATGACGTATAAAGCTCGCAAATCCTTGACTGCTTGGCGGAGGAGATAAGCGGCAGGGCTGTCGAAGAGATCGACGGCGGTTGAACCAGAGGGGTTGGGGATGGACCACTTAACCTGTGACATGCCCCGCGTGAAGCCGTCGATGTGGACGAGCTTGATGTCGTAGCTAGCTTTCCCGAGATACAGTAATACGCTAGCCCGCTGACATGAAGCCTTCGGCATGGCAACGTAGTCAACGTCTTCACCGGCTTCCGAGGCGATGTGTTGCTCCGGGATTGACAGGTCGGGGCAAACGGCGGCCACCTCGCCAACGTCCGCCGGAGAGGCCATGATAAACTTCTTCTTGGCCGAACGCTCGTCGGGCTCCCCGGGATACATGGTCGAGCTTAGGCTGCGACATTCTGGAGCAGGGGATGTGGATCTGGCGGGGAGGGACACCGCAGGACTCATCTAAAAACTCAGGGGAGTGGGGCGACGGTATGGGAATCGCTCGATAACCTGAACTTTATTATCTAAGCTAGGAGGAACGGGCAGATCGGCAGGGTTGGCGGCGGCGGCCGCCGCCGTGAGCTAGGGTTCAAAAGGGGGGAGGGGGCGGGTGGGGGACTGTGGAGGGGGGGTGGGGGTGGTGTTTGAGGATACGCCGTGGCTACTGGAAATTTTAGTAATGGTGGGTGGAGATGGTGGTGGACGAGGGAGGGCGATGGTTCAAATGCCTCGGCTACTGCAATTTTACTATAAGGTCGGTGCTGGAGGAGTGTGGGCGATGGTTGAAGTACGGAGGCTACTAAAATTTGGGTAAAGGAATTGATGCGGGGCAGGAGTGCCCAAGATTGCGCACCGTCCAATAACAATATGCGTGTATGATAACAAGGAAAAGTGGCACGGATCCGCCGATTTTTGCAATGCTCTTTGCGGGTACTTTGTTTTTTATATTTCTAGCTAGCTAGACTATCGCAGACGGTTCGTCCTAATTTCCAAATAAACTTACCCGCCTTTGCACAGGTGGTGGTTTTACAGCGCACTTGCATCGCACATGGTTAAGCTAGTACCTCCACCCTTTGCTCGCGCTTGCGTGGTCATGGTGATTTCAGCGCACTTGCATCGCACACGGTTGAGCCAGTATGCTCGCGCTTGCGCGGTCGTGGTGATTTCAGTGCACTTGCATCGCACACGGTTGAGCTAGTACCTCCACCCTTTGCTCGCGCTTGCGCGGTCGTGGTGATTTTAGCGCACTTGCATCGCACACGGTTGAGCCAGTATGCTCGCGCTTGCGCGGTCGTGGTGATTTTAGTGCACTTGCATCGCACACGGTTGAGCTAGTACCTCCACCTTAATTTGCTCGCGCTTGGGCGGTCGTGGTGATTTCAGCGCACTTGCATCGCACACGGTTGAGCTAGTACCTCCACCTTAATTTGCTCGCGCTTGTGCGGTCGTGGTGATTCACATCGCACTTGTATCGCACACGGTTAAGATATTGTACCCCGTGTCCGTTGAGGGTCATCAGAGTCTTTGCAGCAAAAAATAATGTTAGAGAGGGTCAAAAGACAGCCACACCAGCATGTGGCCCAAATATATATGAGTGAAAAGGGTGGTCTGTGATGTTCAAAATTCCAATGCACAACTTTGTCTCGGCGGGCCCACGGTTGGGCGCCTCATTGAAGATCGATGAGAGGGGCCAGAAGTCAAGAACCACCTGGAAGTGGCCAAATATATGTACGAATATTGGGGATGTTTAAAACTTTAAATACACAATGCATAACTTTGGTGGCACTTGCCTCGCAAACCCGAAAGCACCCTAACAACCACCTAGCTAGGATATATATAATGACATAATGTCGTACCTAGCTAGGATGCTTGGCCCACCACCTCCCACTTCATGTTAGTGGGGCAGATGCACATAATGATCGATACTTTGGTCATACATGCATGTCGCCATGACCTACCATAAGGCAGACTAATGAATCTTTCGTTTGGTCAAATGACAGTTGTTGTTGTCGATAAACCTCTTGGGCCAATAGATTGAACCATCATAAAAATCGCACGAGAGGGACCACAAAACCAGCACCTCTTGCATCCGGCCCAAAATGATGTACGTTGGGAAGGGGTGATGTGTGTTTTCAATATAAAATAATGTACAATTTAGATGTGGTGCCTACCTCTCGACACAGACAACAACCATGAAGGCAAGATAGTTAAGGAAGAGATAGGTACGCATGGTTTGATGTAGGTCGAACCCAGCAATCCGAGCATCTGGGAGGGAATCCTGACAACGCATGAGCTCGAGCTTTGGTTGACCGACATTTGACGGTGACCGGCCCTAAAACAAACTAGGAGGAATCCATTCATGGCCAACACATACCCCTCATTATCATTCGAAGGGATGATATATATACACTCGGGGAGGTCACAGATATCCGTGTTGTCACAAAAAACCGCACAAGGGAGACGTGGTCGATCAGAAGACCCCGTATACACTGCAAGCGACCCGAAAATATGTATGGGTACGACGGTGCATGATGTGTTTAGATCCCAAATGGACAACTTCGAAGGGCCACGCCAACTACATTACAAACCAAACACCGTACCTGACTCCAAGCCTGGTTCAATACCTATGATGTCAGTTTCCCAACTTCGAGGTGGCGGCGGCGGGGGGGGGGGGGGGGAGGCGTCGTCCCACGCATGTGCTCAAACTTTATTTTGTCTAGCATGGGACACATCTATATATATCTATACTTCTATACATCTATACACCTATATAGTGTGCGAATAACTTTGAAAGTTGCTCGTTGGATGAAGCCAATCCGATGGTACAGAGATGGCAAATCCGAGCACTACTGGCCGTTGGATATCATCTACATTCCACCAGATTCTGCCACATGTATAATCTAGAAGACTCCATGGTTGAACTTAAGCATAATGCACAAACCTCAAAACACAAGCACTTCTCCTTTGTTCTCTAGAATCTTCCATATCTTAATTGCCCAAACCTTTTTTTCAATGAATTGTCACCTTTTGTTTTTACCTTTACAATGCACAATTCCATGAATCTTACAATAGTTTTTGTTATAAAACTAATTGATTTTGGATGAGATGAACTATAAGAATTAAACGAACATCTACATCATGCATATCTGGGAAATCGATGAGAGGAGTGGCGAGAAACGGTAACCTGTTTTGAATGAAAACCTAGTAGAGAAGGAAGCATGAGCTACACGATGCATGCGCACAGTGCTTACCCATGTACTGCATGTGCTGTCGAAAGGGCTCAGGGTTATCGTTCGATCCGGGAGCATCCAATGGTGCACATGTACTATCCGTGGGGTTTGGGTTCTGGCCAGTCAGAAGGCAGGACTCAGATTGCACTCACAGCGGGGGGGGGGGATATCTTACAAAAACCAACATTCGGTCGAAACCGGTGAAAACCACGAGAAAAAGATGTTTTGATGTTTAAAATAATTCAAAAAAATGCGGGATGTTAAGAGGATGATGTTTTATTGCCACACAAAATTTCAAGTTGAAACACATTACGAGATGTGGGCTATGAAAAAGACAAAATCAGTGTTGAATAGTGCCGAATAGTAATGTCACTATTCAGGGAGGAATTTTTCTTTTTCATAGCTCACATCTCATAATGTTTTTCAACTTGAAATTTTGCGTCGCAATAAAACATCACCTTCTTAACATCCCACATCTTTTTCAGATTTTCATGAAATTTAAAATATGGTTTCCATGAAGTTTTCATTGAATATCGGCTTTCATGAGTGAACCGTGTGCTATTTGAAAACATTTCGTGAGAAGAATCTCGGTGTTTAAATCCCCGTAAATCCAAAACTAAGCTGAAAATCGTGAAACCTGCCATGGTGTCACGACAACGAACTTATATGTCGAGGAAGTTTTTTCGTCCATTGTGGCGCAAGTTTTATTACAAGCCTCTTACAAACCGGAGCTTCTCTCAAAGAAGCCTCATGTTTCTGATAGGGAAACGTGTCCCCGTTGTGGGCGAAACGTAATCACTGCCTCCTTTCGCCTTGTATTTTCTTCTACCGGCAACATGGAACGACAGGATATCCGTGCTGAAATTTAAACATATTCACGGTTCGTTTGGCCTTTTTATATACTAATTGAGTTTCCTAGGCATTTAATGTCCATAATTCAAATTTGAACTACAAATACATGCTCTAGTTCACCAAAATGGCTAGAAAAATTATACATGTTTCCTTGGGTGCATGTTTACGTCCCATGCCAAGAATGGGAACGAATTACAACCGTACCGGTGTCATGGCTCGTCCTCAAACATTTGGAATCTCGGTTTTTATGTCCCCATAAATCCTAAACTCACCAGAAAGTCAACAAAGGTGGCATGGTGTCACGTCATAGCACATATATGTTGTGGTAAAAACATTGTCCAATTTGGGCCAAGCTTTATTACAAACCTCTTACAAAAACTGGAGCTTCTATCAAAGAAGCCTCATGGTTCTCATAGGGAAACGTGTTCCCCATGTGGGCGAAATGTAATCACTGCCTCTTTTCGCCTTGTATTTTCTTCCATTGGCAACATGGAACGACAGGATATCTGTGCTGAAATTTAAACTTATTCAGGGTTCGTTTGGCCTTTTTATACACTAATTGAGTTTCCTAGGAATTTAATGTCCATAATTCAAATCTGAACTACAAATAAATGCTTCAGTTCACCAAAATGGCTAGAAAAATTATACATGTGTCCTTGGGTGCATGTTTAGGTCTCATGCCAGGAATAGGAACGAATTACAACTGTACCGGTGCCCTGGCTCATCCTCGAACATTTCGAATCTTGGTTTTTAAGTCCCCATAAATCCTAAACTCGCCAGAAAGTCATCAAAGGTGGCATGGTGTCACGTCATGGCACATATATGTCGTGGTAAAAACATTGCCAATTTGGGCCAAGCTTTATTACAAGCCTCTTACAAACCAGACGCTGTCGCAAGAACCCTCGTGGTTTCGATAGGGAAACGTGTCCCCTTGTGGGCCAAACGATAATCACTCCCACTTCCAGCCTCGTGTTTTCTTCTACACGCGACACAAAACAACGGGAGATTCGCGCTGAACTTTGAAATTATTCAGGGTTCGTTTGACCTTTTTGTATTCATTAATTGAGTTTTCTAGGCATTTAATGTCCATCATTCAAATCCGAACTACAAATACATGCTCTAGTGCACCAAAATGGCTAGAAAAAATGTACATGTTTCCTTGGGGTGCATGTTTAGGTCCCATGGAACGAATGGGAATGAATTCAACCGTCTCGCCATCCTGGCTTGGCCACAAACATTGCGAATCTCGGTTTTTAAATGTTTGTAAATCCAAAACTCACCAGGAAATCATGAAACTTGGCATGGTGTCACTACATGGTACATATAATTGTCCAATTTGGGCGAAGCTATATTACAAGCCTTTTACAAATTGGAGCCTGTCGCAACCCTCGTGGTTCCGGTAGGGAAACATGCCCCTCTTGTGGGCGAAACGATAATCGCTGCCTCTTCTCACCTTGAACTTTGTTTTCTACAGGCAACATAGAATAGCAGGAGTGTCGGGCAGAAATTTGAAACTGTTCAGGGTTCGTTTGGCCATTGTATATATATATATATTACTAATTACTAAGTTTTCTATGCATTTAATGTAGTCCATAATTCAAATTTGAACTACAACCACATGCTCCAGTGATGCAAAATGGGTGCATGTTTAGGTCTCGTTTAAGGAATGAGAATGAATTACAAACTTGTCGTCGTCCTGAAACAATGAGAATCTCGGTTTTTAAATCCCAGTAAATCAAAAAGTTACCCAAAAAACATGAAACTTGGCATGGTTTCATGACATGGCACATATATGCCATGGTAAAAAAATCATCAAGTTTGAGAAGAGGCGCACACATTAGTAGCCAATGAAGTCCTTTTTGAAACAAAAAGCTAACACGTTAATATCGCAAACGGTTGTATTATATTTACCGTGTCATTTAACCATACTCGGTGGCGTGCGTGTAGCTGTTTGATTAGACGGGACGAGCGCGAGAAGTCCGCCGTGCAGGCTTCATGGGACGCGTGCGAGCAGTCCGCCGCGCAGGCTCGACGGGACGCGTGCATCCTGTCCACCTCGCAGGCTCGACGGGACACGTGCGAGCAGCAAGGCCGCCCATGCTCACCGGGAAGCGAGCTCTTTGACCTCCATGCACCAGCCGCCGCCCGCCTCGCTCACAACTTCTCCATTAATGGGTTAATTAAAGCACCTGGACAGAGGGTGTTTGCTTGTGATCCCATGGGAGCATTTGCTTTGTTCATGTTTTCAACTCTTATTCTGCCCTGATTTAAATTGCCACATAGGGCAATGGATAATACGACCACAAATAAAATGGCAATGGATAATACGATGACAAATTTACAATGGCGCAGATAATAATTGTCTTACATATTCCAGATAATTTAAAATTCCACATGCGGCAAAGCCCGGAAGACACGGGGGCAAGAGAAGAAGGAAATAGCAGACAACGATCTGGTTCGCTACTGTCTCTACCCGTCGACGGATCATCGGGCGGCGAAATCCTCCAGATCCTTCGTCAACTCCTCACGACTTTGCTTGAAAGGAGCCACGGATTCCTCCACCTCTTGCTCGTGCTCGATCCGGAGCTTCCTCAAGCAACCCATCAGTTCCTCGACGACCGCTTTCAATGTCATCTCCGAGGCACTGCTCTGCTCATGCAGCATCTTCCAGCCGGCGGCCTCCTCCTCCTTCTCGGCGACCAACCTGAGGAGCTTCGCATTGTCATCCATGAGTTGCTCGACGAGGCCGGTCGCCTTGTCAACCGAGGCATCACTGATCTAGAGCAGCTTCATCAAGCCGTCGACCAGCTCCTGCTGCGTTGTGACGCCAGCGAGAATGTCGTCGTCGCCGGCGAAGGACTTCATGAACACCGGCTCGTCGCGATGGCCGACACCGCGAATGCGCTTGTGAGAGCCCTCGCGTGCCTCTAAGAGCTCGTTCGTGGGCTCCGCGGCGTGCCGTGACATCTCTGCTGCGGTTGCGGCTTCGTGCGGGACCTCTCTAGTGCTTCCGCGGCCTTGGTCTTTGCTGCCTAGTTATATGTCCACCCTAAACTCCTCCTACCGGTCATGACGGAATGACTTGACAGGAAAAACCAGTTTTGTGGGTGATGAGGAGAGGAACTGTGAAGTAATTTTTGAGTGGGTAGTTTTTATAGCCCAGTGCTAAGTGTGAACACATATTAGTTTGATACGTGTGAACAGATTTGCAATTACTTATTGCGTTGTAATCAGCAATGTGATAATAAACAAGGTCAAAATTTATTGATGGCAGAAGGTTGACCACGTGGTTGCTCGCCGTTGAGGCGGCCACGGCGAACTCCACTCAGGCGTCCCTACACGCGCTCTGCTCGCCATTGAGGCAAAGTTACAATGGCAACGGTTAATAATTCTTAATAATTGTCTTACATATTCAGGATAATTTAAAATGCCAAATGCGGCAAGGCCCAGAACACTCACGACCTACATATGCATACAATTATAATAAAATATAAGCTAAAAGGCGGAGCTGGCATCCTTCCGACGATGGTATTCTCGGACTCCATGATCAGCATAGCACCCTTGCGGCCGTTCACTCCGAGTGTCCCGAGCTGCCTCCGCCTACAGAGCTGCTGGCGCTGGGAGGCTCTTGGGGCTACTGGGCCTCTTCCAGAAGAGCTTGACAGCGTGCAATCGCACGCATGACAACTCCGCGGAACCGCTCCATTTCCATGTCTCTGGCCTGGTAGCAAATTCCGTTGATCACCTGCATCCTCAAGATATCACGTTGGCGATGTTCTACTTCGTCGGGGACGTCTACTCCGCCAAGGATGCACTCGAGCCTGGCCACCACATCATTGGGATCTAGGTTGACACGGTCGCCGTGGGCAATGATGAAGCCGCAGGCTGCCTTTGTCTTGACTGAATCGTAGAGGTCCTCTACCCATTCCTTGCGGGGCATGAGGCTCTCGATGAGCACTGGTGACGGCGGTTCTTCGGGTGGGTCGTCGATCATGCCGCCGAGCAGCTCTGGATCTTTTGCACGGTGGATGGCAAACTGCTCATCACACCTCCTCTGCAATATGTCGATTGTGTTCCCAAGGGCTGTGACACCGATATCGCTGCCGATGGGCCATGGTGCTCGCACCGGCCGATGAAGCTCTTGCTCCCCGACCTGCTCCGTCTCGATCTCCTCGCCGAAGATCTAACGCAGGTAGGCATCGATGTCGAAGGTTTGGTCATTGCCTGGCATGCTTGGAATAACTAATGGTAGATGGGTGAGGACTAGATCTTCGCAGAGTGTCGCGGCGGTGCGTTGCCGCCTGGGTTATATGCAGCAAGCCGTTAGCTAGTGGCGGGAAACCGGTGAGGGAATAGGTGTGGATTTTACAATTCACCCATGTGGAGCGCGGGAAGCATTCGCTGCAGCGCGCGAAGACTAAGTGGAGCACACACACAACCCGAATACCGTATCCGGTGCCACGTGTTATTTATCACACAAGTGTTAGCATAAGGAAACATATGTGTAACTTACTAATCATCGAACAGGAGTACTCACAGACTCATCGTGTGCGATACTCCTAGCCACCACAAGAAATTAGTTTGCATTTTCCAAAGTTTTTTGTACACATAGAATCGCACACGAACTAACTGTATTAACCGTATGTGTTGTAATTTCTCATCGCAAACAGTTCATCCGAGTCGGCTATTTGCCACGTATCACACACATCTTGTTAAGCTGAACTGTTTTTGTTGCGTTCGCTAATTGAAAACAGTTCGTCCGAGTGAACCGTATGCCCTATATCACACACACCTTGATCTGGCTAACTGTTTATGTTGCACTCCCTAATAGCAAAAGGTTCATCGGAGCGAACTGTATGCCGTATATCGCACACACATTGATATGGCTGCCCGTTTCTGCTCTTCTATCTCATCGCAAACAGTTCGAACGGGTTAACCGTCTGCCCTACATCGCACATGCAACTAAAATCTGAACCGTGTTTGATGCGTCCTCCATCGCAAACGTTTTGCACCCTTTTGACGGTTTTTTTACATCCCCGTTTGTGATTAATGCATCACACAGTTTCGTGAAAGGGTCTCTGATCGTAGTTTCACGTAGCAGCATCTTGCAGTAGTGCTCTGCGAGGGGTATCGTGGCGTGCTGCCCTCGCTCGAGCTGTGGGGAAGCTTTTCTACCTCAAGCTCGACACTGCCGCCAAGGACGAGGCAGCCCAGGCGGGGCCTGCGTCGCGGTGCGATGCACGGGCTCCGGGGTCTGCTTCCCAGCCCTCGCCCTACTGTAGTCAGCCAAACTGTGTCAAAAATTGTACATCTACTTCGAGAACATCCACGCGACGTGGGACTACGTCAACCTGCCGGCTTATGCAGCCGCCCCCCCTGCTGAGCCCCGCACCAACTGGAAGTTCCGGCCAAAGAATCCGTCGGCCGCCGCCTTCACCGCTCTTACCCGGCTCCAGGAGATGACGGAGTCGGAGGGCCTTAAGGCCTCGGATCTGCTGGCCGCCTTCGTGGAGCGCCGGGTGCTGCCTCTTCAAGCCCAGCCCCACCTGATCAGCAACATGAGTGGTCGCCGGGACCCGTGCCAGATCTCCACCAAAGTGCTGCCAGACACAGAGGTGTTCCGGCTGGTAAAATTCTTCTCCGACTTCAAGCTCTCGGAGAAGGACTGGCAGTTCGACAAGGAGCCGTACAGCCGTGCTAACCCGCCTCCTGCTGTAAGTCTTCTGGTTCTCTTTTTCTTTGCTTGTCCCGATTTCTTCTTGCTGCCTGACCACCCGTCTGTGATGCACTGCTTCCCAGGCCAGATGGCAGCTGGCGCACTGGCCCCAGGCCATAAATACCTGGCGGATCGCGCGAAGAGCGACGTGGACGACCCCGAGCTGGGGGCGGCCGCCATGGAACAGGACGATGCCGCAGGAGGCGGCGGTGAGGGTGCGGGTGACTCCGCGGGAGGCGGCCTCGGGGATTGGCCGGACAACGAGGAGGAGGATGACAAGCCACGTCGTACCCTTGTCGCCGATGGGACAGGTGCCGACTCTTCGACGGTGCCGACTGGTGCACCCGGTGCGCCGAAGCCTCGGGCCGACGCCGGGTTGTTCGGCAGTCGGCCCAAGAAGGCCAAGGCCTCGATCGGTGCGACCAAGCGGCTACAGGCCGCGAAGGCAGCCATCATCTGGAAGGGCCCGAAGCAGCGCCCGTTGGTGTCAGCGTAAGTGCTTTTGTTGTTTTCTCTTGCGTTTTCTTCTCTTTCTTTGCAAACTTCTTCTTAGATTTTCTTGCCTTGTTGAGCAGGGCCCCGCTTTCTGTCTCGCGGGCTCCGTCTGCTTCGGTTATTGGAGCTGCAGACGGCCCCAAAGTTTCCCGCCGCGTGGACCCGCTCGCCGCCCTCCGAGAGGCGACGGAGAAGAACGCGCTGGAGGTGTAGTAGGAGCGGGATGCCGCGGCCTAAGCGGAGGCGGAGGAGGCGGGCGTGGCACGGGCGAAGGCCAGCGAGGCGGGCAAGGCGCAAGCCGATGCGGTGGGCAAGGAGCAGGCGGACGCAGCCGCCAAGGCGCGGGAGGAGGAGGCGTCCCGCGGCAGGGCTCCGGAGGCCACCGGCCCACAGCACATGGAACGGCCGGTGCCGGAGGGCCAGGCGCCGACTAGAGGGGCTGGTGTTGGCCAGCCGACCCTAGAGAATGAGGGGCAGACCCCGTCGTCTCGGAGACGGAGGTGCCTCCGCGCGCTCCGACTGCTGGCGCGCAGGGCAGTCGTCCTGAAGTGCCGCTGGTGCCGCCATCTGGCGGCGAGTTGGTGGTGGGCAGGATTCCCACGATCAGTGTTCCCCCGCGGCAGCGCCCGGTGAAGGCGGTCTCGGCGCCAAGGCCGATGCAGGTTGGGGCCGCGAGCTTATCGGCGCCCGACGTTGAGGCCGCCAGCGGTGCAGGACATCCTGGCCCAGTTCAGCACCCACGGTGCCACCCTCCTGTAGTCCAGGCAGGATCTTTTGAGGATGCAGGCGTCTGTCCGGGTACTCTCTCCGCTTCTTGTTTTTTAATTCTTGTGATCTTCCGTGGGGGCGCGCCAGCGCACCCACTGGGTGTAGCCCCCGAGTTCCGGGCCTGCAGCTGAGTAGGTAGCTCGGAACTTCAAAGTGAGCTCCGAGTGCTGACTTGTTTTTTCTTCCCTTGTCATCGTTCAAGGACTATCACAACCTCCACGTGGACGCCTACAACTCCCAGTTCCAGGAGCTGACCAAGCAAACCACTGATCTGGCGTAGAGCCGAAGTAAGCACTTCGTGTTTCTTTCCACGGGGGCGCGTTAGCGCACCCGCTGGGTGTAGCCCCCGAGATTCGGGCCGATTGCTGAGCAGTCGGGCCGGTTCTTTCGGCAACTACTTGCTTTTGGACGAAACTAACGTTTTCTCTTTCTTGTCTTGGCAGAGGCCGCCGCTGACCTGCGGAAGCGCCTGGACGAGGTCGAGTCCGAGCTGTGCAACAAGGAGCAGGAGCGCATCCAGGCCGCCCAGGAGCGCGACCGACTGGCGAAGGAGCTGGAAGACCAGGCGGCGAAGCACCAGGCGGAGGTCTAGAAGCTGAAGGAGAGCGAAACCCTCCTCAACACCGAGTACGAGACTCAGTGCTCGAACTGGGCCGAGAGGGAGAAATTCCTGTCCGATGGCTACGACGAGATCGAGGACATGATCGACGGTAAGTTGCTTCTTCTTTTGTACAGCCGCCGACTACTACAAGGGTCCGCTTCTGGCTATTAACTTTTTTGATCTTCTTCTTGCACATAATTCTTTCCTGGTCATTCCGTCGCCGTCGGCCAGGCCATCGAGGCGCGGCGCGACCAGTGGAGAAGGGCGGGCGTAGACATTACGCCAAATGCGCCTCGTAATCTTGGTGAGCAGCTCCTGGCCGTCAAGACGCGCCTGCAGCCGGCTCATCGTGTACTCCACCGCCTGCAGCACGCCGGGTCTCAGGTGCTGGCCGCCCTATGGCCAGACGCTTAGGTTCCGCGCACCCCTAGTCGGACTGCCGACTGGCTGGAGGTAGCAGTCGGGCGCTTCGAGGCTTGGAAGGGTGCCGCGGCTCGGGCGGGCACTCGGACCGCCTTGGAAACGCCAAAGCTTGGTACCCGGATCTGAGGCTGGCGCAGTTGGCCATCTTCTGGTAGGAGGCTGGACCGGAGCTGGAGGCTGTGAGCCGTGAGCTCACCCATCGCGCGGTGGCAATCGCCGAGTACGCCGACACGTCTGTCTTCATCCCAGAGATGGATGACGACGGTGCTGAGGTGCCGCCCAACTGGTTCGGGATGGACCCGGAGGTGTGGGAAGACTCGGTGGAGGCGATCGCCTCCAGCGACGAGGGCGTGGAAGACGAGGATGAGGACGGCAAAGACATCACACCGGACGATGGAGCGAGCACCGGCCTCATCCTGATCAGGCCTCGACCAGCGAGCCGCGGGATCGCGCGCCGACTTCTGCCAGTGCCGACCAGGTCGAGACCCACCAGTCGGCTGCTCCACCACCCGACGCCTCTGCCTCCACCGACCCGTCCGATCCACCTACAGCGCCCCTGGCTTAGGCAGCCGTTTGTCTTTTGAACGAACAAGTTAAATTCGCACAATTCCACTCGCTGGGGGTGTAATTCAAACTCTGTTGAATGCTGGCCATGAGCCTTTTGCTATGTACTTAAGTTATTCTCGCACAAGTTTGTGCTCTTGACGAATTCTAGCTTGATGTTGCTTTTTGTTCTTTTTTGGCTTTTTCCGTTGCCGCCTTCCTTTGGCTGCCGCCCTACCAGCTGGACAGCCGCTCTGCGGTCTGTGGCTGGGTTAGGGACTTTGGCCTATGCTGCAGTTTTTCCTTAGTCATTTTTCGTGTGGGCATCATTTCCTGCCTTTAGCTCTTGCCAGCCGGAAAGTCGCTCTGCGAGATGTGGCTTAAGGAAAGAGAGGGCTTAGATGTCGGCACACTACTTGTCCGACTGCAGGTGGTATCAACATAGGACAAGGCGGTGAGCCCCCGGGCCGACTGGTCGGACCCGGTGCCGGGGGGAGGAATGAAATAACACATTCACACGCATAATCTTATCATATAGATAAAAAGGGTAGCCCCCGAGTGCTCCTCGAGGGACTCGTTGTCTTTGCATAATACAAAAGGTAGCGTGGTACATATAGTGCGTCAACTGTAAAATCGACGAAGAAAATTCACGTTCCATGGGCGCTCTGTTTCCTTGCTGAAATCGTCCCTCTTGCGCGCCCTGGGCTTCTGCGCGTTGATCAGGTAGTAGGAGTCGTTGCCCATGGCTCTCCTGATGATGAAAGACCCTTCCCAAGGGGCCGAGAGGTTGTGTTGGCCGGCTGTTCGCTGGATCAGCCGGAGCACGAGGTCCCCCTCTTGGAAGGATCGTGGCTTGACCTTCCGGCTGTGGTAGCCGCGCAGGCCTTGCTAGTAGATGGCGGACCAGCTGAGTGCCAGCATCCGGCCCTCCTCCAGTAGGTCGACGCCGTCTTCTCGTGTCTCCTTCGCCTCTGCCTCCGTGTACATGGTGATGCGAGGCGAGTCAAACTCGATGTCAGTTGGGATGACGGCCTCGGCCCCGTACACGTGGAAGAAGGGAGTGAAGCTGGTTGCTTTGTTCGGCGTGGTACGGAGACTCCAGAGGATGGCCGGCAGCTCTTCGATCCAGCAGCCGGCCGAGCGCTCCAGCGGCTCGACCTGTTGGGGTTTGATGCCGGACATGATGAGGCCATTTGACTGCAGATGGGCAACGGACGCTATGTCCAGTCGAATGCCATGCGTCGCACAGAAACAGGCCAAGGCGCCTTTGGCGAAGTTTGTGCCATTGTCAGTGATGATGTTGTGCGGTATGCCGTACCAAACGGTGATATCTGCGATGAAGGTCACAGCAGCCGGACCGTTCAGCTTCTTGATTGGCTTTGCTTCAATCCACTTGGTGAATTTGTGCATGGCGACCAGCAGATGGGTCATGTCGCTGCGTGCTATCTTCAATGGGCCCACCATGTGCAGCCCCCAGACGGCACACGGTCAAGTGAGGGGGTGGTCTTGAGTGCAGAAGCTGGCAGATGCTGCTTGGAGCTGAAGTGTTGGCATCCTTTACACTACTTGACCAAATCTTTGGCGTCGTCCAATGCATTCGGCCAAAAGAATCCATGGCGGAAAGCTGTGGCGACAAGGGATGTAGAGGCCGTGTGGTGGCCGCATTCGCCTTGGTGAATATCTCTGAGGATTGCTCTGCCCTTCTCCGGCTCTACGCAGTGCTGAAAGACGCCAGTCACGCTGCGCCTGACAAGCTCTATGTTCACTATTGTATATGTTGCGGCCCGGCGTTGCACCTGCCGGGCCAAAATCTCGTCGACTGGTAGCACTCTGCTCACCAGGAAGTTGAGGATGGGCTGCGCCCAAGATGGTGCTTCTACCACTGTCATCACGGCCACTAGTACCAGGGAGGTTGGGTTGGGAGGCGGCGGGTTGGAGCTCGCCGCCGCTTGCCGCGTTGTTGAAGTCCCCGGGCTGACTGCTGCACTCCCCGGGCTGGGTTCTGAAGTCCTTGGGCCGGGTACAACAGCTGCAGTCCCCGAGCCACCTGTTGAAGTCCCCGGGGTGGCTGCTGCAGTCTCCAAGCCAGATCCGACTATTCCGGGGTCAGTCGGCATGAATATGGACTCTGATTCTGGCGAAGGCTTGATAGACGGCTTGCGCAGGCACTGGAGGGAGACGCCGGCTGGTATTGCGTGACGGGTGGAGCCAATCCGTGCCAGGCCATCAGCTTGCTTGTAGTCGGCCCGTGGCACGTGGAGGAACTCGCACCCGTCAAAGTATCCATTGATCTGCTGGACGAGGAAGCGGTAGCTCGCCATGTTTGCATCCTTGGCGTCCCAGTCACCAGACGACTGCTGGACCACCAAGTCCGAGTTGCCGTAGCATAGCACTCGGTGGATGTCGATCTCCTTAGCCAGTCGGAGCCCGTTAATGAGTGCCTCGTACTCGGCCACGTTGTTGGAGGCGGCAAAGTGAATCTGCAGCGTGTATCTGAGCTTGTCACCTTTGGGAGAGGTGAGGACGATGCCAGCTCCCAAACCGGTGCGCATCTTCGAGCTGCCAAAGTGCATCCGCCGATGGGTGGATTCTGGCGCTGGCGGTAGGTACTGGGTCTCGGCCCAGTCGATGAGGAAGTCGGCCAGCACTTGGTACTTGATGGCGGTGCGGGGCTGGTAGAGGATGGTGTGGTGAGCTAGCTCGATGGCCCACTTCGCCACCCAGCCTGATGCGTCTCTATTGCCTATGATCTCGGCAAGTGGGGCAGTGCCGACGACCGTGATGGAGTGCTCATGGAAGTACTACTTAATCTTCTTGGCGGCAAAGTACATGCCGTAGCACATCTTCGTGTAGTGGGGGTAGTTCTGCTTGGAGGCCGACAGCACCTCACTCAGGTAGTAGACGGGCCTCTGGACTGGTTATGCCTTGCCGTCTTGTGGGCGCTCGACCACGATCACGGTGCTGACCACCCGGCTGGTGGCGTCGATGTAGAGAAGCATGGGCTCCTTAGCTGACCACCAGGACAGGTGACGTGGTCAGCATCTTCTTAAGCTGGAGGAAAGCCTCATCCGCTTTGTCATTCCACTTGAAGCAAGTGGTTTTCTTCATTAGCTGGTACAGGGGAAGAGCCTTCTCGCCAAGCCGAGTGATGAACCGGCTGAGAGACGCCAAGCACCCGGTGAACTTCTGGACGTCGCGCAACCGGGTGGGTCTCTCCATCCGCTCGATGGCCTTGATCTTCACAGGTTTCCACTCGATGCCATGTTCAGAGACAAGGAAACCAAGGAACTGGCTGGCTGGAACTCCGAAGACACACTTCTCCAGGTTGAGCTTGATTTGAAAACGGCACAGATTATCAAAGGTCTCCTTGAGATCCTCCAGGAGGGTGCCGCACTTCTCCATCTTCACCACAATATCGTCTACATAGACGTGGACATTTCTACCGAGTTGCTTGAGGAGACACTTCTGCATGCAACGCTGAAACGTGACACCGGCATTTGTCAAGCCGAACATCCCGGCCGGGTAGTAGAAGGCTCCGAATTGTGTGATGAACGCGGTCTTCAGCCGATCGGCCGGGTTCAGCTTGATCTGGTGGTAGCCGAAATAGGCATCAAGGAAGGGCAGTAGCTCGCATCCTGCTGTGGAGTCAATAACTTGATCTATCTGAGGCAAGGCAAACGGATCCTTGGGGCAGGCTTTATTGAGGCTAGTGTAGTCGATACACATGCGCCACTTGTTGTTCTTCTTCAATATGAGGACTGGATTGGCAAGCCAGTCCGGGTAGAACACTTCCATGATGAAGCCCGCTGCCAGAAGCTGGGCTATCTTGTCACCGACAATTCTTCTCTTCTCTACTGACAGGCGGCAGAGGGGTTGCTGGACCGGCTTTGCATCCAGCCTGACATGTAGCTTGTGCTCGGCGAAATCCGTCGGAACACCCGGCATGTCTTTGGGAGACCATGCAAAGATGTCCCGATTCTCAAGGACGAAATCGACGAGCTCGCTTTCCTATTTGCTGTCAAGGTTGGCCCCTATGATAGCGTGCCTCTCCGGGTGCTCCGGGTCCAAGGCATACGGTACAGTTTAATGAAGTATTTGCGATGAGGAGGAACAAAAGAAACGGGCAGCTAGATGAAGGTGTGTGGGATATACATCATACGGTTCACTCGGGTGAACTGTTTGTGATTAGGCAACACAAAAGAAACGGTCAGCCAGATCATGCTGTGTGCGACATACGGCATATGGTTCACTCGGATGAACTATTTTCGATTAGTCAACGCAACAGAAACGGTTGAACCAGATCAAGGTGTGTGCAATGGAGGGCATACAGTTCATTCCGATAAACTGTTTGTGTTGAGCCAAGAGAACAGAAATGTTTCACATAAACAAGATGTGTGTAATACGCGGAAAACATCCAATTACATAGGTGGCTAATACAAATATGACATTTCCACACACCAAAGTAAACTATTACATGCATAATTAACTAGGGTAAATGATCATCTGATTATCATCTACTTCTTGTGCTAGCTTGATGTTCCTTCTATGCTAAGTTTCCATTAATTGATGGCATTTTTTGAACACGCCACCATTTCCCGCCATTTCCTCACCGGTTTCCCACCACCCGGCGATACTGTGCATAAACCTAGGCGGCGCACGACGCATGGAGGAAACAAGCACAGCCTCTAGAACATCCACCTTTTCCAAGCATGCCAACCCACCAAAGTGCCGCCTCTGCCATCAACCTCATCGACGAGGAAAATGAGCAGGTGCCGCGGCCCGTCGAGGCTGAGGCACTCCCCGGCAACGAAATGGATGATGCCGTGATGCGCATCATTGCCAGGGTTGACCAGACCCTTGGCGCATGGTGCTTCAGCGCCACAGATCAATATAGGCATTTCAACGCCGACAGGCTACAGCTCGCCGCACAACATGATCGATGGCACGCCGCTGAGCAAGCTAGGCGCGTCCGCGCCGATAGGCTGCGGCTCACCGCACGGCGAGACCGTCGCAGAGCGAGAGTCACGTCGCGCCGCACAGCAAGAGCGGATCCATCGGCGCTTGCTTGCTGTCGATAGGGCGCTGCATCTGGGTACACATCCCGTCAGTACCCCCATTCTTCGCCAGGAGTGGGCAGAGGCCCTACGCACCGTACCTGCACCAGAGGCCGGCCGCGCTGTACTTGCACCGGACGCCCGCCGCACCATTCGCATAGGTCGCGCCGTTCGCCTTGTCCACAGCCCACTCGATGCCAACGGGCTGGTCGGTAGGCTCGACCGCCTCCTTGGCACAGGTGTCCACCTGGGCGTGGTAGAGGAACATGGCCGCCGCAGCCTCGAGCTGGTAATATCCGATGAAATAGCCAACTTGGAGCTCGAGATCGCGCTCCAGATGTACCGTGAGCGTGTCAACTGCTTGGACGAACGCCTGCACGAGTTCAGGCAGAGCCAAGAGCTACTGTAGGCAAGGGCTGCAGGTCATGGTCTCATGGACGCGTTTTATTTTGTTGAGTCGTTTCGATGTGGATAGCAATGTATTCACAACAATCATAGTATTGCTGTGTTTATTGCTCTTTTTCGATGTGTGTACTCTGTTTTCCGTTCTTATATGTTCTATTTCAATCTGTGTATATACGCTTTCCATTCTGTATATGTGGATGATAACAGCTAGATTCAAATTAGTCAACGAAAACTAATAGAAAATGGAATTCATAATATATATATATATTAATTGTTCATTAGTTCATCAAAGAATATATATAATATCATGACATATACGTGACGATACTTAACTACTAGGTACAATGCATAAACTTGAAAACGAACAATACTAAAACTAATAATCCCTCCTGGGGCCAGTATTCTTGAAGCCCCTCGCCAGCAGCTCCCTGGTGCGCAGCGTCTTCCCAGTGCGGAGGCAGTACTCCACCTCCTCCGCCTCGCATCGCTTAACGTACCAATCTGCATCTTGCTGGCAGACGAGCGCGAATGATCTTGCCATTTCGTTGGGCGCCCACCAGAGCTCCTCGTCGGTGGCACGCTGGAGGTTATCAACCCACCTCCACGCAGCGACGAGGCGCGCAACACCTTTGACCTTCCTCGTGAAGTACCCATCTTCGTACACCTCCTCCACACGACGACACGCCCGCCCCCAAAGCTCCTCCGCCTCCTTTTTCCAGGCGGCATCATGGGCTTCACAGGTCGCCTGGTACCTGGCATCCTCCTTCGCCATCTCCTTCTTGAATGCCACTTGCCTGGCTTTCTCAGCCGGTGGCAGCGACTTCCACGGACAAAGATTGTACTGGCCCCAAAACAAATACAAAGTGGGGGGGGGGGTCCGGCGCAACCTCGTCCGGCGGCGCATAGGGGTCCTCGTCGCTGCTATTCGAGTGAGCGTCCTCGTGGGGGCGGCGACTCCTTGTCGGCGCGTGGGCAGACCGACAGCGCCATGGCAGAGATTTGAGAGAGAGAGAGAGGGCGAGCGAGGGGAGGATGTAGATGAGAATGCAGGCGGGACGACGGGAGCAAGGTAGTATTTATTGGCGGCCGGAATCTGGATCGATGGGAACAGTACACACGCCGGTCGCCAGAATTTACGAGTACTGTAGTTTGAATTACACACGATTCCCGCAGCAAAATCTCTGTGTGAACATAATAGCTGATGGTCTCCAATACAGAACCGTGTCTGATTAATGAACTCCACCACTCACCTACCAAACCTCGAGCCACGAGATAGAGTGCCAATCTTGTGGGGGCCGGTTGTCTTGCCAGATCTTTACATTTTCTTTTTTGAACACCAGACATTTACATCGTCTGATGATTTTTTAACTCGCACACAAGTACACAAAAATATGATTTTTCAAACCGTTATGGTCAGCCGTTGCATGTACATGTAGTTCAAATTTGAATTACGGTCATTAAATGGCTAGAAAATCACTTAAATGTCTTTAAAAGGTGAAATGACCCCTAGAATTTTCCAAATGTTCACATGATAGTTGTAGTAGTACACGTTAAACATAGGAAAAATTGAAGGCCGTAAGAGGAAGCTATCTCCTATTCGTCATCAAACATGCATTGTTCCCTTTCGGAACCACGAGCCTTCTAGTGAGTTGCTCCGATTTGTGAGGGGTGTGTGTCCAAACTTTCATCAAACCGGCCAATTTTTTTACCACATCATCTTGGTGGCATGACATTACATCAAGCAAGGTTTCACGTTTTTCTGATCATCTTGGCCTTCTAGTGAGTTGTCCCGGGGGGTGTGTCCAAACTTTCATCAAACAGGCCAATTTTTTTACCACATCATCTTAGTGGTAGGACATTACATCAAGCAAGGTTTCATGTTTTCCTGATCATTTTTTATTTTTTTGGAATTGAAATACCATGGCACTCCATGCATGTGTCCATGCCATGAGACCAATATGTTTGAAAATTCCTTCCAATTTACTGCACATGGAATTAACTCGCACACAAGTACACAAATATGATTTTTCAAACCGTTATGGTTAACCGTTGCATGTAGATGTAGTTCAAATTTGAATTAAGGTCGTTAAAAGGCCAGAAAATCATTTAAATGTCTTTAAAAGGTCAAATGATCCCTGAAATTTTCCAAATTTTCACATGACAGTTGTATTAGTGCACGTTAAATGTAGAAAGAAATTTGAAGGTCGTAAGAGGAAGCTATCCCCCGTTCATCATCAAACATGCATTGTTCCCTCTCGGAACCATGAGCCTTCTAGTGAGTTGCTCCGGTTTGTGCGGGGGTGTGTTCAAACTTTCATCCAACAGGCCAATTTTTTTACCACATCATCTTGGTGGCATGACATTACATCAAGCAAGGTTTCATGTTTTTCTGATCTTTTTTTAATTTTGTGCAATTAAAATGCCATGGCACTCCATGCATGTGTCCATGCCGTGAGACCAATATGTTTGAAAATTCCTTCTAATTTACTGCAAATGGAATTAACTCGCACAGAAGTACACAAATATGATTTTTCAAACCATTATGGTTAGCCGTTGCATGTAGATGTAGTTCAAATTTGAATTACAATCATTAAATTGCTAGAAAATCACTTAAAAGTCTTTAAAAGGTCAAATGACCCCTGCAATTTTACAAATTTTCACATGACAGTTGTAGTGCACGTTAAATGTAAAAAAACGTGAAGGTCGTAAGAAGAAGCTATCTCCCGTTCGTCATCAAACATGCATTGTTCCGTCTTGGAACCACGAGCCTTCTATTGACTTGCTCCGGTTTGTGAGGGGGGTGTGTCCAAACTTTCGTCAAATAGGCCAATTTTTTTACCACATCATCGTGGTGGCATGACATTACATCAAGCAAGGTTTCATGTTTTTCTCATCATTTTTTAGTTTTTTGGAATTAAAATGCCATGGCACTCCATGCATGTGTCCATGCCGTGAGACTAATATGTTTGAAAATTCCTTCTAATTTACTGCACATGGAATTAACTCACACACAAGTACACAAATATGATTTTTAAAACCGTTATGGTTAGCCGTTGCATGTAGATGTAGTTCAAATTTGAATTACGGTCATTAAATGGCTAGAAAATAATTAAATGTCTTTAAAAGGTCAAATGACCACTGAAATTTTCCAAATTTTCACATGACAGTTGTATTAGTGCATGTTAAATTTAGAAAGAAATTTGAAGGTCGTAAGAGGAAGTTATCTCCCATTCGTCATCAAACATGCATTGTTCCCTCTCGGAACCATGAGGCTTCTAGTGAGTTGCTCCGGTTTGTGCGGGGGTGTGTCCAAACTTTCGTCAAATAGGACAATTTTTTTACCACATCATCTTGTTGGCATGACATTACATCAAGCAAGGTTTGATGTTTTTCTGATCATTTTTTTAATTTTTTGGAATTAAAATGCCATGGCACTCCATGCATGTGTCCATGCCGTGAGACCAATATGTCCGAAAATTCCTTCTAATTTACTACACAAGGAATTAACTCACACACCAGTACACAAATATGATTTTCAACCGTTATGGTTACCGTTGCATGTAGATGTAGTTCAAATTTGAATTACCGTCATTAAATGGCTAGAAAATCAATTAAATGTCTTTAAAAGGTTAAATGACCCCTAGAATTTTCCAAATTTTCACATGATAGTTGTAGTAGTGCACGTTAAACATAGAACAAATTTGGAGGCCGTAAGACGAAGCTATCTCCTGTTCGTCATCAAACATGCATTGTTCCCTCTCGAAACCACGAGCCTTCTAGGGAGTTGCTCCGGTTTGTGAGGGGTGTGTCCAAACTTTCGTCAAACATGCCAATTTTTTTACCACAACATCTTGGTGGCATGATATTACATCAAGTAATGTTTCATGTTTTTCTAATCATTTTTTATTTTTTTGGAATTAAAATGCCATGGCACTCCATGCATACATATGGATGTGTCCATGTCGTGAGACCAATTTGAAAGGTCCTTCTAATTTACAGGACATGGAATTAACTCCCACACAAGTAAACAAATATGATTTTTCAAACCGTTATGGTTAGCCGTTGCATGTAGATGTAGTTCAAATTTGAATTACGGTCATTAAATGGCTAGAAAATCACTTAAATGTCTTCAAAAGGTCAAATGACCCCTGAAATTTTCCAAATTTTCACATGACAGTTGTATTAGTGCATGTTACACGTAGAAAAAAATTTGAAGGCCGTGAGAGGAAGCTATCACCCGTTCGTCATCAAACATGCATTGTTCCCTCTCGGAACCACGAGCCTTCTAGTGAGTTGCTCCGGTTTGTGAGGGGTGTGTGTCCAAAATTTCGTCACACATGCCAAATGTTTTACCACATCATCTCAGTGGCATGACATTACATCAACCAAGGTTTCATTTGTTTCTGGATTTTTTTAATTTTTTTTGGAATTTAAATGTCATGGCACTCCATGCATTAATTGTGTCATAGCCGTTAGACCAAAATGTTTGAAAATTCCTTCCAATTTACTGCACATGGAATTAAAATGCAAACAAGTACACAAAATATGACTTTTCAAACCATTATGGTTAGCTTTTGCATGTACATGTAGTTCAAATTTCAATTACGGTCATTAAATGGCTAGAAAATCACTTAAATGTCTTAAAAGGTCAAATGATGCCTGAAATTTTCCAAAATTTGACACGACAGTTGTATTAGTACTACAAATTTTCTCGTACATTTAAAACGCCATCCGTTGCCACTTTACTCCAAATTCGTCTTTCATAGCTAATAAAAAATATCTACAACATCACACACACTTGTTTTGTAGGAACCGTTTGCGATGAAAATATATGGGTCTATTTAAGTCTTCCTCCTTAAGCTTCACCGACTCGTCCGCTCCAGTGCCGGGAACCCCCGAATCCACGAATCCCGATCCCCATTCCCGCACCCCCTTCTTGCAAAGATGACACCGTGGAAACGCTTCGTGAAGGCCCTTACGATGGTCACGTCCTCCTCGAGCGCCGCCGCCTACGCCGAGAGCGTGGCCGCCTACGTCGAGAGTGCCGCCGAATCCGCATTGAGCGCGGCCGCTTCCACCGAGAGGGCGTCTGCGGCAGCCGATAGGGCAGCTGCAGCAGCCGAGACAGCTGCAGCTGCTGCTGTGACGGCGGCTGCAAATGCCGAGAGCGCTCGAGCTGCCGTCTGTGCCGCTGATGTCGCCCTGGCCCGGTTCGAGGCCATCCACGCCAAGATCAAGGATGCACACGCCAAGATATTCTAGGCCACCTCAGAATCCAGCATGCAACCCACGTTCGAAAAGGCGGCGGTGGCCATGGAGCACCTGATTCCTCATGAGGTCCCCGAGCATGAGCTGGAGATGCAGGAGGCGGCGGAGATCAAGGAGCTCCGGGAGGAGGAGTTGCGCGTGGCGGAGGTAGAGAAGAGTCTGTCCGACGAGGAATTGGCGGTGGAGTACCAACGCGAGCTCTGGTGCAACAACTACTACAAGTACTACAGCCTTGAGTGCGGCGCCGAGGATGAGGATGAGGACGCGGTCGACTTCAGCAGGGGGGACGCGGAGTCCACCAACGGCGGCATGTCACCAGGACAAGTCGTCGACGTCTCAACTCACACCAGCGATGCATTGGTCGGCGCGGCGGCGGATTTGATAAAATATGCGAACTTAGGCTTTTCTTTTAATGCTGGTCTTTTGTTAGAGCAATGTCTAGGTCAACTGGCTCTGTTTAATT
Organism: Triticum aestivum; assembly: GCF_018294505.1. Lineage (NCBI taxonomy): Eukaryota > Viridiplantae > Streptophyta > Magnoliopsida > Poales > Poaceae > Triticum > Triticum aestivum. Next base: position 285,266,299 of record NC_057805.1, read on the forward strand.
ACTAAAATTGCTCGATTCAGTAAGTGTGGTCTGTCTGCTGTACGCTCTTTTGTGTGCCCAAATTAGTAAGCGACGTTAAAGTATGCAATGATGTACCCGGGGAAATTTCCACCAATTTGAATTATCAAACTCATCCCATGCGCGTAAAGCAGAAGAATCTTTTGTGATGCACACAATCGTTTAAAGTGAATGGTCCGGCAGCACCACGTGCAAAGTTTCCCTCCACATTTCCAAAATTTTGGCCTACCGCCAAAATATCTACCCCGCCCCCTCCCCCTTCCCCAGCCCCTTTTCTCCCCGACCACAAGTCACATTTCCCATGTTTCCTCCTTCCTTCCTTCCTTCCTAAGCTATAGCCGCTTCCTCGCTCTCGCCGTCTCGCATCCTACTGCCGGGGTCGCCATTGTCTTCTTCAAAAACCTCTCCAGCGGTGACTCCTCCAGCGATGACTCCTACTCTCTCTCGGGCTATGACTTAGAATGAAGGATTTTTACCCGGCGGTCGATTTGAGTCATTTCTTCCTCTTGTAGCTCCCTAGGACCATCAGTGGCAACGAATGGAGCGGGGTGGCTGAAGATCTATCTTCTCGTTGTCACTATCAATCTCCATGCGTGAAGCTAGTTGCGTTTGAATCTGTGGACAGTGGGAGGAAGTTTCTGGCATGTGCAGAGAAGGTTAGACCCTCTTTCGTTGTTACAAGTTATTTGTTAGATGTGATTCAGACACTGTCATGGTCCCAACCCATTCATACCACACCTCAACCAAACCCATCCTAAGACAGTGTCACAGTTTGTACCTAGTATCTAAAATGATTGCCATCTCATCAGCAGTGCCATTAGAAAATTATGTGGCACCGCTTCAGCAGTTTGTGCAGCCAACTTTGGTCCACACATCCGAGCGGCCAAGCAGTAAAATACTAAATCTTTATGGCACGAAGGAACTGGGCATCATAGCAACTAAGTGCTCCGGAGGCTGGGTCCCTGATTTTTTTCCGCTGCATCGGCTTGCCAGTGCAGGGCACCGGTGCGAGATGTAGCAACAGTTGTCATTACTCCAGTTTTGGCATACATAGTGGACGACCTTAATGCTATTAGTTCTATGTTACTAAATTTGTGCATCTACACACTTGTTAGGATCAATTTGTTGTCATCCAAACACTGTCGCTATGCTGTTGCAATTATATTTACCTTCCTCATAAAATGTTCAATTTGTTATTTATTGTACATGAGTAAGAACTTGTAGTGTTTTTGTAGTTAATTATAGCTTCTGATGTTGCAGAATTTGGTTGTTGTCTCAGTAGCAATTAATTCATTTGCACATTGATCTTTTTGAGAAGATATGTCGTAATTAACATGTTTCTGCAGTTTTTCAAAATAAGCATTGGTGATTATCTATGTTGCTATAAACCCATTTCCCCTACAATTGTTACTGATCTAGTCTTAAATATTATAGGATGAACTGAAGTGTTCTTACTTGGAGTGGGTTGATCAAGAGTGGCCACAGTCTTTGAAGATGTGCCTAGCAAATCTCGGGAGCATGTATGAGGAAGAGAACAGAGGTAGGTGTCGGCGTTCTGGGAACGGGGGTCCCCAGACTTGCCTGCGTGCGGCCCACGGCGTGGCTCCCCAAGCGGGCCTGTACGACCCATCTTCACCAACAAGCACTCAAGACCCTCGCGAGGGGCCAAGCCTCGCGAGGCGGACAACACAAGACCTCCTCGGGAGCGTCCTCACCAGGTTGGCTCGCGAGGGGCGGAGAGATCAAGGCAAGGCAAACCTCACGAGGTTCTCATGACGTGATCCATGATGATCGAGACCAGGCAGGCGCCAGCACGCACAGTGTCCTTGCTTCCTCTTTGGTGCTAAGGAGGCAAGCGCAGGCGAGGAGTACCGAGGCGTCAAGCAAAGGTTTCCATATCGGTGCAACGAGACCAAGACCAGCAGGACGGAGGTCACCGTGGAGCCAAGACGGCGTCACCACCAGAGCCTTTGGTAGGCGAAGACTACTTTTGTTAGGATAAGCAGTACTAGCTGTCCCCTTTCAAATTGGCCATTGTTGGCTCCCTTCCCGCTCAATATTTGGCGCAGTCATGCCAAGGTCTTTCAGCCCCTTCAGCCTGAGCCAGACGGGGACAAGGCACGGATCGGCGAGCCTTTGGTGGCACCAACCAAAGTTGGGAATGGCAGGCGCCGACGGAGAAGAGAGCAGGGGGCTGAACACTCCGACATCAACAAATACCAACCGTGTCCGAAACTCGCTCGTGGATGGCGGAAGCTCAAAGTCAATCCCCGCGCCGGCTGTCGCCGCCACGGCCTAGAAGCCCAGGCACCCTGAGCTCTGCCGGGGATCAATCAGGTGCAACGAGAAGAAGTGGCGGAGAAGAGCCACGAAAGGAGCAATGCCCACCATGGCCTCGCAAACAAAGGCGAAAACGGCAAGAAGGGTCAAGGATTGGGGGTCAAGGTGCAGCATTTGGATCTGATAATGGGCAAGCACTGCGCTGAAGAAGGCGGAAAAAGGAGGAACCAGGCCAGCCCAGAGGGTGTCGATGAAGAATGGGACCTCGGTGTCCGTCCTGTCGACATGAGCTCGAGATGTAGGCCAGGCCACCGTTCTTCCCCACTCATTGAAGCTGGAGGCGAGCATGGGGCGCACCTTGTCCATGGCTTCTTGGTTGAGCACAAGCGACCTGCCAACGGCGGGCTCAATGGCTGGACGTGGCTCGGCGGAGGACAGGGGCTCCTTCCCTTTCTCCGTTTGATTCGGCGGCATGGCGATGGGAGGACTGAGCTCAGATCGGATTGGGAGAAGGGGCTAAGCTTCTAAGAAGCGGTAGAATTGGGGGAGTGCGCCACAACACTGGGAAGGAAACCGTGTAGACCGCGGTGGCCGCCTAGCCAGGCGGGTATCAAGGCAGCATGGGGAAGCAGAGACACCCACGTCCAATCAACCACCACGCGTCGAACAAGGCCGCAGGCTGTTGTGGCCCGCGGTGCGCCGCACTTGCCCTTTGGCTTCGCCTCAAAGCCAAGTCCGAGCGCGCCTTGGGCCCGCGGGCTACTGTCGGTGTTCTGGGAACGGGGGTCCCCAGACTTGCCTGCCTGCGGCCCACGGCGTGGCTCCATAAGCGGGCCCGTACGGCCCATCTTCACCAACAAGCACTCAAGACCCTCGCGAGGGGCCAATCCTCGCGAGGCGGATGACACAAGACCTCCTCGGGAGCGGCCTCACCAGGCTAGCTCGCGAGGGGCGGAGATATCAAGGCAAGGCAAACCTCGCGAGGTTCTCATGACGTGATCCATGACGATCGAGACCAGGCGGGCGCCAGCGCGCATAGTGTCGTTGCTTCCTCTTTGGTGCTAAGGAGGCAAGCGCAGGCGAGGAGCACCGAGGCGTCAAGCAAAGGTTTCCATATCGGTGCAACGAGACCAAGACCAGCAGGACGGCAAGATGGAGGTCACCGTGGAGCCCAAAACGGCGTCACCACCAGAGCCTTTGGCAGGCGAAGACTACTTTTGTAAGGATAAGCTGTACTAGCCGTCCCCTTTCAAATTGGCCGTTGTTGGCTCCCTTCCCGCTCAATAAGAGGACCAGGGCCTCTACAAATAGGGCTAGCCACCACAGTAGAGGGCATCGGATCCTCACCTACCAGAACTCATCTCAAGCGATCCTCACACCCACCAAGCACTAGAACACCTCACCTCAGGAGGTTGTTCTTCCCCTTGTACTGTTCATTCCCAGCCCAAGGGGCAATCCACCACCACCACACTGGAGTATGGTATTACACCACAATGGTGGCCCAGACTAGTATAAATCCTATGTCTCGTGTGTTGAGAGTTCGTCGTGCTTAGCCTAGAGACCGTAAAGCGTGTGAGGGCGTGATCGGTGAGGGGGAGATCTTCGCGCGCGCCCCAGTGTTCGAACCTTAAGGGTTTTGCCGGAACGCGAAATCCGGCAGTAGGCTTAGAGAAAGTGTTGTCAACGTTGAAGAATATTTGAAGATGCGGGATAAAAATAGGAAGGTGGAGAATGAGCTCGCATTTTTTAAATCAGACTTTGCTAAGATGGTGTTGGCGGAGGAGGAGGCACTTTCCTAGTTGGCCAGGGCAAAACAGGTTCTTACTGAACTGAAAGCAGAGGTGGATAAGACGCGCCTAGATGATCTTGATTAGGGAAATGAATATATTGTTCTAATATTGTTCTTATGAAGTTGAACTAGCTATATGTTGTACTGTGTTGCTTTCATGTAGCTATCGTACTGTGATGTTATAATATATTTATGTGCCTGATATGAAATTGGCAAACAGCTGTTCGATATGAAATGTGAATTTGCGTAATACTGGAATTCCTAATTGTAAACTAATAAACCTGCTAAATGTGTCATGGAACTTTGCAAACGGTTCTAGCAGTAAAAGCGCTTGTGATGGATAGCCCAATGCCACACAGTTTTCTTCAACAAATCGTGTGTGATGTAGTTGATAAAAGCAAACGGTTAACTAAGGCAGAGCATGTGTGGTAGTTACACCTTTCACATACGAGCCTACACATAAAACTGTGTGGGATGTACATACGAATGGAAACATTTTCCCTGGATTGACTGTGTGGGATGTACATAAGAACGGAAATGTATTCCTTGGATTGACTATGTGTGATATACATATGAATGGAAACGTTTTCCCTGGATTGACTGTGTGGGATGTACATAAGAACGAAAACGTATTCCTTGGATTGACAGTGTGAGATATACCTTGGCACCTCGTGCCATGAAGCAGTAGGTCGAAGCAGAGTTCTCCTCATCATTGGCTTCGGTGTCAGTGACATGACCATTGTCTTCAGAGTTGAAGACGGACTTGGTGACGAATGTCGAAGCTAGAGCCAGGCTTGCCACGCCTGAATCAGAATCCTCCTCAGACTCCACCTCCGCCTCCTCAGAAATAGACTCCTCCTCTGAATCCATCTCCTTCCCAATGAATGCACGAGTCTTGCCAGATGAGCTCTTCTTGTGAGACGAGGACTTTGATGAAGACTTTGAAGATTTCTTCTTCTTGTTGTCGTCAGAATCATATTCCTTGCTCTTCTTCTTCTTGTTGTTCTTCTTCGATTCCTTGTCCCATTAAGGACATTCAGATATGTAGTGGCCAGGCTTCTTGCATTTCTGGCATATTCTCTTCTTGTAGTCACGAGAGGAAGCCTCAACATTTCTTGAGCTGGATCCAGAAGACTTTCCGAAGCGATTCTTCTTGGAGAACTTTTGGAACTTCTTCACGAGCATTGCTAGCTCTTTGCCAATGTCTTCAGGATCATCAGAACTACAGTCAGATTCTTCTTCATATGAGGAAACAACCTTTGCCTTCAAAGCACGGGACCGGCCATAGTTGGGGCCATAGATATATCTCTTCTCAGATAGCTGGAACTCATGTATGTTGAGCCTCTCAAGTATATTAGACAGATCGAGTTCTCTGAAGTCAGGACGTTCTTTTATGATAAATGCCAAAGTGTGAAATGAGCTATCAAGTGATCTCAGAAGCTTCTTCACGATTTCATGCTTGGTGATCTCAGTGGCGCCAAGAGCGGAAGCTCATTTGTGATATCAGTGAGGCGGTCAAACATGAGGTGGACATTTTTATTGTCATTTCTCTTGAAGCGGTTGAAGAGATTGCGAAGAACATCAATCCTCGAGTCTCTCTGAGTTCAGACGCCTTTGTTGACCTTTAACAGCCAGTCTTAGACTAGCTTCACAGTTTCTAGTGCACTCACACGGCCATGACCATAGATGATGTTCTTGGCGGTTGAGTCCAGTTTCGCAAACCTCTTGACATCAATAGCGGTGAGACCTTCACCGACCTTGGGAACGCATGTCTTGATGACATACCATATGTTGATGTCAATGGCTTCAAGATGCATGCGCATCTTATTCTTCCAGTAGGGGTAATCAGTGCCATCGAAGACTGGGCACAACGGAGACCTTGATTATCCCTGTAGTGGACATAGCTAAAACTCCAGGTGGTTAAACCGAATCACACAGAACATGGGAGCACCTTCCTCTGATACCAATGGAAAGCTCTGGTTATCGACTAGAGGGGGGTGAAGAAACGATTTTTATGGAAGTCTTCAAAATAGGAGGTCTTTGAAGACAAGCTGTTTGTATTAACCTATACGATATGCACCAGAAGATGAACTACACTGGACAAGCCATAGTCAAGTAAGCAATATAGTGAAAGCACGAAGACTAACAGCAGCTAGGTAGTACGCATCAGAATGGAAGACAATATGAAGCAAAACATGTAATAGTCTTCACACAATGAAGTCAAACAGTTCATGCAAGCAAGCAATGACTTCACAAAGCACTAGTACAAAACAGGGCTTTCGTCACAGGGCAATATTCACATTAGTCCCGGTTCAGTCACGAACCGGGACTAATGTGAGCATTGGTCCCGGTTCGTGCGGCTAAGGCATTAGTCCCGGTTCACCTAGGCCCTTTAGTCCTGGTTGGTGCCACGAACCGGGACTAAAGGGTGCGATGCCCATTAGTACCGGTTCGTGGCACCAACCGCGACTAAAGGTTAGTCCTTTAGTCCCGGTTGGTGCCACGAACCGGTACTAAAGGGCCCATCAAACTCTACCCCCCCCCCCCCCCCCCCCCCCGTGGACCGCCTTTTCAGTTTAAAAAAACAAAAGAAAATGATGGAAATGTCAAAAAAATAAAATAAAATAAGTTTCCCATGTGATATGTGGTCTAGTTGTTGGGAAAATTAACAAATATGAATTTTGAATTTATTTGCAAAATCCCTCTGGAATTTCTTAAAATGGGCATAACTTTTGCATACGAACTCGGATGAAAAAGTTTTTTATATGAAACCGTTAAACATTTTCAAAATCCTCAAAAACCTAACAGAAAAAAAAGATACGGGGCTTTTAAGATCTGGAGAGGCAAAAAAATTCAAAAAATCTCAAATTGTGGTCAAACAATGGTCAAACTAATTATTCTAGAATATTAGTGTTACTAAATAATTATTTCAGTTTTTTTGAATTTTGGTCAAATCTGGTCAAACTGTGGTCAAACTGTGGTCAAACAGTGGTGAAACAATGGTCAAACTAATTATTCCAGAAATATTAGTGTTACTAAATAATTATTGTTTTTTAAAACAATAGTTTCAAACTGAAACAGTGAAATGTGTCACTTCATGCTCAAGCTAAATTCCTGAGGGTTAATAGAATTGACATCTTACTATTGTCAGGAAAACAACAAGTGCAGACTTGGAAACGAGGGAGAATAGAACCCGGAAGTTAAGCGTGCTCAGGCTGGAGTAGTGAGAGGATGGGTGACCGTCCGGGAAGTTAGATGATTTGGAATGATGAGGGGTGATTAGAGATTAGAGGATAAATTGAGCAGTGATGAGGGGTGGTGATTAGAGATTAGAGGTTAAAATAATTCAGAAATTTGAAAATATAAAAAAAATTAAAAAAATTCGCAAATTTTTTTTCAAAAAGAATCATAAAATTTCCTTTAGTCTCGGTTAGTAACACCAACCGGGACTAAAGGTGGAGCTCCAGGCTGCGTCCACGTGGACGGCCTTTAGTCCCGGTTCGTGTAAGAACCGGGACTAAAGGGGGGAGGCATTAGTAATGACCCTTTAGTCCCAGTTCAAAAACCGGGACTAAAGGCCCTTACCAACCGGGACAAAAGCCACCTTTTCTACTAGTGAAGACAAACTGAATTGTAAAGAAAGGTGGGAGATAGAACCAGTAGCTTGGTGAAGACAAGGATTTGGTTGACCAGTTCCAGTTGTTGTGTCAACTGTATGTCTGGTTAGGGGGGCTGAGATTGAACTCAGAAGACTGAGTCTTCACCTTATTCCCCTTGAGCTAAGGACACCCAGTCCTCGCCCAATCACTCTGGTAAGTCTTCAAGGTAGACTTGCAAACCTTCACAGACTCCGTTCACTGGCGATCCACAATGACTCTTGGATCCTCAGAACATGACACCTAACCGGTTTGAGGATGCACAGTCCTCAAGTGTAACAAGTCTTCAGGTCACGCAGACAGAAAGACTTTAGTGATGCCTAACACTCTTTGGCTCTGCGTGTTTTGGCTTTGTCCTCGCAAGGATCTCTCTCTCAAAGGCTTCGGAGGTGGGTTGCTCTCAAACGACAAAAGCCGTGCACTAACTCTGAGCAGCCGCCAATTTATGGTGTAGGGGTGGGTTATTTATATATGTATAGCCAGGAGGCAACCCGACATGATATGTGCGAAATGACCCTGGGTCACTAAGGAACCGACACGGGTCCAATGGTCGGATTTCAAACACGCGCGACAGCTTGGCTCGGGCTACAAGCAAAGCTGACTCATCCTACTCTGGATTAGATTTGCTCTCATTGTATTCACTCAAAGACATAGGATTTTGGTTGAGCATCACTTCAGTCATCTGACTTTGCTCACTTGGACCCCACCTAACAGTATGGTGGTTCCTATGACTCAATAAAGAAGAAAAGGAAACTATGAAAGAAAGTATGTCTACGCACTCCATAGTCTTCAAGTGAATGTCTTTACAAGTCATTATCTTCAACATGAATATCTTCACGAACCACCATTGTCTTCAATGTCTTCATACATTTTTAGGGGTCATCTCTGGTAGGTAAACCGAGTCAAAGACGGACTACTACCTATGTTATCCTGCAATTCTCACAAACACATTAGTCCCTCAACCATGTTTGTTGTCAATACTCCAAAACAACTAGGGGTGGCACTAGATGCACTTACACCTTCCTAGGTCGCACTGTCGTCCACCACCTTAGTGCTCTCTGATGGTATGATGTCGTCAACACGGTCAACAAACAATAGCCATCAGAAGAGGATTGTACATGGAGAGGCTGATAGCTAGGTCCAAGGCCGCACGTAAGGGCGTGCCTCCTTACTTCGCACAAAATAATGATTCCTCAACCTGACAGCTCGGACCCACTAGAAGGGCCTCTGTATTTCGCAAAAAAACATCGCCCTGACCTGGGACCCACAAGCTTTATCTTCGCACGCAAGGAGAAGCCTCCTTATTATGTCAAATAAGTGAGATTAGCCGGACAGATAATGTAAAACGTCCCCCTGACAGCTGGGACCCACCAGGTCGAAGCATACATAGTGTTATTTGTCTGGTCGTGAACGTGTACGTACATAGCGGTTGATCGATCTTAGAGCGATGAACTGTGGCCGACTAAGGAAAGGCATGTGTCGTAGTAGAACCGCCCATGTAGCATGTCGCGAAGTCCCGTCTATATCGTGTACACGTACGTACAGACACGTTGCAAGAACATAAATACGGTTACATACATACATACGGGCAGGGTCTCGAATGCATACAGCGACGGTGTCCTGTTTATCGGCAACCAACCGGCTGTGTTGGAATGGAGGAATAAGCGTCATGTTCACCGGGAGCCAAGCGACTGGGTCGGTACACGTCATGTTCATCGGGAGCCAAGCGACTGGGTCGGAACGCGTCCTATTTATCGGGGGGCAACTGACTGGGTCGGAATGCATCCTATTCATCAGGAGCCAACTGACTTGGAGGAAACAGCCGAAACATGATCTGCCATACCGCAACACAGAGGAAACATACTTCTGTTCGAGTGCCTATGGTCAAAACAGGGTCCTTTTGATCGGGACGGGTCTGGCGTACCGCAAAACGGAGGAAACAAACTTCCTTTGAGTTCCTACGGTCGAAACGGGGTCCTGTTGATTCGGAGGGGTGTAGCGTACCGCAAAACGGGACTCCACGGGCTACTATTCATCCACCGTCGACTTCCTCCAGCCTCCACCTGCTACAATTCATGCACCGTCGACCTCCTCTAGCGTCTGATAATCCCCAAGTGCAGGGAATCATCGTAGCAATTCCCAAAGGTGGAAGTGATAAGTATGGAGTGTCGAACCCACAAGGAGCTAACGGTAAGATCAATATTCTCTCAAGTCCTATCTACCACTGATACGACTCTACATACACCGAACGTTTGCTTCCAACTAGAAACGAGAAATAAAACTACGTTGTGGGTATGAAGAGGATAACTTTGCATGGTATCAAAGAGCTAAAATATAAAAGTAGGTGTTGTTATCATAAAGTAATATATTACTAAATATTATAAATAGAGAGTGTGGAATAATGAAGGGTCGGTGTGCGGAATTATCCTAGGCAATCGTTAACAAGACCGGTAGTCGTCATTGCCATTTCATATGAGGGAGAGGCATAAGCTAACATACTTTCTCTTCTTGGATCATATGCACTTATGATTGGAACTCTAGCAAGCATCCGTAACTACTAAAGATCATTAAGGTAAAACCCAACCATAGCATTAAAGCATCAAGTCCCCTTTATCCCATACGCAACAACCCCCTTACTCGGGTTTATGCTTCTGTCACTCAAGCAACCCACTATAAGCGAATCATGAACGTATTGCAACACCCTACAGCGGGAATCCCTCAGGCTTTCGCGACATGGAGGGCACAACAGGACAGCACCAAAATAAAACATACAACTCATACCAATCTAGATCATCAATCAACCCAAAGACAAAGGATATCTACTCAAAACATCATAGGATGGCAACACATCATTGGATCATAATATGTGGCATAAAGCACCATGTTCAAGTAGGGATTACAGCGGGGTGCGGGAGAGTGGACCGCGTAAAAGAGATGAGGATGGTGATGATGGTGATGTTGATGCAGACGATCACCGCGGCGATGATTCCCCTCCCAATGGCACTTCGACGCCACCGAGAGAGAGGAGGAGAGGTTCTCCCCCTTGTGCTTCCTCCACCATGGCCTCCCGCCAAGATGGGGAGAGGTTCTCCCTCTGGTCCTTGGCCTTCATGGCGATGATGGCCCCTCCGGGATCCTCCTCCATGGCGTCCGATGATGATGGCCCCCTCCGGCAGGGTGCCAGAGAGGGCCTAGATTGATTTCTCGTGGCTACAGAGGCTTGCGGCGGCGGAACTTCCGATCTAGGTTATTTTCTGAAGGTTTCTATATTTATAGGAGAGGATGGCGTCGAGAACAAGTTAAGGGGGTCCCCGAGGCGGCCACGAGATAGGGGGGCGCACCCCCCACCCTCGTGGGGCCCAAGGGACTCCCCTCTGGTAGATTTTTCTTCCAGTACTTTTTATATTTTCCCGAATAATTCTCATTGATTTTCATCGCATTCCGAGAACTTTTATTTCTGCACAAAAACAACACCACGGTAGTTCTGCTGAAAATAGCGTCAATCCGGGTTAGTTCTACTCAAATCATACCAAAATCATATAAAACTATTGTAAACATGGCATGAATACTTCATAAATTATAGATACATTGGAGACGTATCAGCATCCCCAAGCTTAATTCCTGCTCGTCCTCGAGTAGGTAAATGATAAAAGAAATAATTTATGAAGTGTGAATGCTAGCAAGTGCATAAGTTTGATCAATGATAATTCCAATCACTTTTTCTAGTATCATTATATATCATAATAGTAGCTCAACTCATGAAACTTCTCATGATCAAGTAACAAGTTATTCACATGTTAAAGTATAGATCATAAACTTTCTTGAAACTAACAAACTATATTCTCAGTCATCAAACAATTGCAATTCATCTTATTTTTAGGAAGTGTCTATGTCAGAGCTTTGATTTAGCAAACTCCACATGCTCAACTATCATTTAATCTTTCACAATTGCTAACACTCATGTGATATTTGTGGGTTCAAAGCTTTAATCGGACACAGAGAAAGATAGGGGCTTATAGTTTTGCCTCCCAACCTTTTACCTCAAGGGTAATGTCAACAATAATAGTTGATGATAACTTACATCCAATTGGATATATATATACATGTATATGTATATACATATATATGTATATATATATATGTATATATATATATATATCAGGATCTTTCCAACACAATGTGCTTGCCAAAGGATAAAATGTAAAAAGGAAAGGTGAAGATAACCATGACTCTTGTATAAGGTATAAGACAAGAATAAAAGATAGGCCCTTCGCAGAGGGAAGCAGAGGTTGTCATGTGCTTTTATAGTTGGATGCACAAAATCTTAATGCGAAAGAACGTCACTTTATATTGCCACTTGTGATAGGGACCTTTATTATGCAGTCCGTCACTTTGATTGCTTCCATATCACAAGATCGTACAAAGCTTATTTTCTCCACACTAATAGATCATACATATTTAGAGAGAAATTTTTTATTGCATGCAACAATGAAAACTTACTTGAAGGATCTTACTCAATCCATAGGTAGATATGGTGGACTCTCATGGCAAAACCGGGTTTAAGGATATTCAGAAGCACAAGTAGTATCTCTATTTGGTGCAAAGAATTTGGCTAGCATTAGGGGGAAAGGCAAGCTCAGCATGTTGGATGATCCATGACAATATACTTTATTTCGGATATAAGAAAACATAACCCATTACGTTGTCTTCCTTGTCCAACATCAACCTTTTAGCATGTCATATTTTAATGAGTGCTCACAATTACAAAAGATGTCCAAGATAGTATATTTATATGTTAAATCTCTCTTCCTTCAATATTCTTTCATGAATTCTTCAAGTGACCAATTCTGCGTTTGCTAACTTTCAAATAAGTTTACTACCTATACTTATTCTGCGTGAAGTCATTACTCCCCATGATATAAGCATATGAAACACATATAAATTCAGATTTATGATATTCAGTTCATTCAAGCATTTACTCATAGGATGTACGTGAAGCACGTGAGTAAATGACAAACTACTCTAGAAGACATAAGTGAAGGACACTGAGTAGTCAAATAATTAACTAGCCATGGGAGGATTCTATTTCATTCAAGATTTCAGATCCAATGATTTTATTCAAACATCAAGTAAAATTGAAAATACGCTCCAAGCAAAACACATATCATGTGACGAATAAAAATATAGCTCCGAGTAAGGTATACCGATAGTTTTGAAGACGAAAGAGGGGATGCCTTCCGGGGCATCCCCAAGCTTAGGCGCTTGAGTCTTCCTTGAATATTACCTTGGGGTGCCTTGGGCATCCCCAAGCTTAGGGTGTTTCCACTCCTTATTCTCCTCATATCAATATCTCACCCAAAGCTTGAAAACTTCAATCACACAAAACTTAATGGAACTTCGTGAGATACGCTAGTATGATAAAGAGTAAACCATTGACTTTGGTACTGTCAAAGACAAGGTTCATAATTGTTCACACACAATGCCTACTGTACCATATCATTTCTACAATTTATATTGAGAAATATAAGCCATAGAAACTAGAAAACTAGCAAACTATGCAATGAAAACAGAATCTGTCAGAAACAGAACAGTCTGTAATGATCTGAACAGAAATCAAGCTTCTGCTACTCCAAAAATTATGAAATATATTGGTGGACGTGAGGAATTTGTCTATTAATCTTTTCAAAAAGAATCAACTCAAAAGCACTCTTCTGTAAAAATGGCAGCTAATCTCGTGAGCGCAAAGTTTCTGTTTTTTACAGCAAGATTACATTAACTTTCACCCAAGTCTTCCCAAAGGTCTTACTTGGCACTTTATTGAAACAAAAGCTATAAAAAATGATTAATACAGTAGCTTAATCATGTAAACACACAAAAACAGTAACGTTAAATATTGGGTTGTCTCCCAACAAGCGCTTTCCTTTAATGCCTTTTAGCTAGGCATGATGATTTTAATGATGCTCACATAAAAGAAAAGAATTGAAACATAAAGAGAGCATCATGAAGAATATGACTAGCATATTTGAATCTAACCCACTTCCTATGCCTAGTAATTTTGTGAAAACATAATTTATAGGAACAAGAATCAACTAGCATAGGAAGGCAAAACAAGTATAACTTCAAAACCGTAAGCACATAGAGAGGAAACTTGGTATTATTGCAAGTCCTACAAGCATATGTTCCGCCCTCATAATATTTTCAGTAGCATCATGAATGAATTCAACAATATAACCATCACATAAAGCATTCTTCTCATGATCTACAAGCATAGAAATTTTTCTACTCTCCACATAAGCAAAATTCTTCTCATTCGGAATAATGGGATCACTAATTCCTAAAGTTGACACTCTTCCAAACACGCTTTAGATGATACTATTATTCATACTCCAAAATATATAAGTGAAGTTAATGGAGCATCCTACAATTAATATAGACTAACCAATATCCAAGCACAAAATATATAAGTGAAGCACACAAAGCATTCTATAAAACCATTCTCAAAAGATTTAAGTGAAGCACAAAGAGCAATTATATAAGATCATACTTAAAAGATATAAGTGAAGCACATGAAGTATTCTATAAATCAATGAAGGTCTATCTCATACTAGCTTGGTTCTTAAAGAAAAAACAAAAACACAAAGGACACAAATCATGTGAACAAAACAAAAACCGAGGTATACCGATATTTGTTGAAGAAGAAAGATGGGATGCCAACCGGGGCATCCCCAAGCTTAGACGCTTGAGTGTCCTTTGAAATATTTACTTGGGGTGCCTTGGGCATCCCCAAGCTTGAACTCTTTCCTCTCTTTATTCTTCTCATATTGATAGCTCCTCGATCTTCGAACACTTCATCCACACAAAACTTTAACAAAAACTTTGTGAGATCCGTTAGTGTAATAAAGCAAATCACTACCTTCAGGTACTGTTTGAAACTTATTCCAATTTCATATTAGAACTATATCTACTGCATTCAAACTTCACCATGGTTCATACCCCCCCCCCGATACTACCCATAGATTCATGAAAATAAGCGAACAACTCATAGAAAACAGAATCTGTCAAAAACAGGACAGTCTGTTGTAATCTGGAAGTTTAGTAAACTTCTGCAACTCCAAACAATTCAAAAATAATGTGAAAATTTGAACAATTTGTACATAAGTATTGTGCAAGAAGTTTCAGACCCATTTGACCTTCCAGTAAAAAATGTAAAATCACGCGCTACAGCAAAAGTTTCTGTTTTTGTACTGCACAAAGTAAACAAAGCAATCTAATCATCCTAAAACCAAAGCTTGGCACATTATTTTTATAATACAATGGATATATACAAGGGAATAATTTTTTACGGAGAAACTTCTATGAAAAATTCTACATTGTTTCCATGATCATGAACACAAGTGCTCAAGGTCGACCCTCACTTCTTCAATCCATAACTTTCCAATCACTTCTCTTTTTGAAAAACTTTTTAGGCATGAGAGGCAAGTAATTTTTTTGTATTTTCATTCTTTTATTTTTTTTGTATGTTTCACCCACAACTAAACAAAACTAAAAATGGAAAACAAAATCTACTTAGTGAAGAAAGCAAACAAGCACACACGAGAATATCAACCCCACACTATTGCTCCCCG
Organism: Triticum aestivum; assembly: GCF_018294505.1. NCBI lineage: Eukaryota > Viridiplantae > Streptophyta > Magnoliopsida > Poales > Poaceae > Triticum > Triticum aestivum. The sequence continues at coordinate 285,281,667 of NC_057805.1, forward strand.
GCAGTGGCGCCAGAAAAGAGCTTGATAATCCCCAAGTGTAGGGAATCATCGTAGCAATTCCCAAAGGTGGAAGTGATAAGTATGGACTGTCGAACCCACAAGGAGCTAAAGGTAAGATCAATATTCTCTCAAGTCCTGTCTGCCACTGATACGACTCTACGTACACCGAACGTTTGCTTCCAACTAGAAACGAGAAGTAAAACTACGTTGTGGGTATGAAGAGGATAACTTTGCATGGTATTGAAGAGATAAAATATAAAAGTAGGTGCTGTTATCACAAATTTATAATATATTACTAATATTATAAATAGCGAGTGTGGAATAATGATGGGTCGGTGTGCGGAATTATCCTAGGCAATCGTTAACAAGACCGGTAGTCGTCATTGTAATTTCATATGAGGGAGAGGCATAAGCTAACATACTTACTCTTCTTGGATCATATGCACTTATGATTGGAACTCTAGCAAGCATCCGCAACTACTAAAGATCATTAAGGTGAAACCCAACCATAGCATTAAAGCATCAAGTCCCCTTTATCCCATACGCAACAACCCCCTTACTCGGGTTTATGCTTCTGTCACTCAAGCAACCCACTATAAGCGAATCATGAATGTATTGCAACACCCTACAGCGGGAGTCCCTCACGCTTGCGCGACACAGAGGGCACAATAGGACAGCACCAAAATAAAGCATACAACTCATACCAATCTAGATCATCAATCAACCAAAAGACAAAGGATATCTACTCAAAACATCATAGGATGGCAACACATCATTGGATCATAATATGTGGCATAAAGCACCATGTTCAAGTAGGGATTACAGCGGGGTGCGGGAGAGTGGACCGCGCAAAAGAGATGAGGATGGTGATGATGATGGTGATGTTGATGCAGACGATCACCGCGGCGATGATTCCCCTCCCGATCGAACTCCGGCGCCACCGAGAGAGAGGAGGCGAGGTTCTCCCCCTTGTGCTTCATCCTCCATGGCCTCCCCCCTAGATGGGGAGAGGCTCTCCCTCTGGTCCTTGGCCTTCATGGCGATGATGGCCCCTTGATACGTCTCCAATGTATCTATAATTTTTTATTGCTCCATGCTATATTATCTTCTGTTTTGGACATTATTGGGCTTTATTATTCACTTTTATATTATTTTTGGGACTAACCTATTAACCGGAGGCCCAGCCCAGAATTGTTGTTTTTTGCCTATTTCAGAGTTCCGCAGAAAAAGAATATCAAACGGAGTCCAAACGGAATGAAACCTTCGGGAACGTGATTTTCGAAACTAACATGATCCAGAGGACTTGGACCCTACGTCAACAAAGCTACCAGGAAGCCACGAGGTAGGGGGGCGCGCCTACCCCCCTGGGCGCGCCCTCCACCCTCGTGGGCCCCACGTTGCTCCACCGACGTACTCCTTCCTCCTATATATACCTACGTACCCCAAACGATCAAATACGGAGCCAAAAACCTAATTCCACCGCCGCAACCTTCTGTACCCATGAGATCCCATCTTGGGGCCTGTTCTGGAGCTCCGCCGGAGGGGGCATCGATCACGGAGGGCTTCTACATCAACACCATAGCCTCTCCGATGCAGTGTGAGTAGTTTACCTTAGACCTTCGGCTCCATAGTTATTAGCTAGATGGCTTCCTCTCTCTTTTTGGATCTCAATACAATGTTCTCCCCCTCTCTTGTGGAGATCTATTCGATGTAATCTTCTTTTGCGGTGTGTTTGTTGAGACCGATGAATTGTGGGTTTATGATCAAGTTTATCTATGAAAAGTATTTGAATCTTCTGAATTCTTTTACGTATGATTGGTTATCTTTGCAAGTCTCTTCGAATTATCAGTTTGGTTTGGCCTACTAGATTGATCTTTCTTGCAATGGGATAAGTGCTTATCTTTGGGTTCAATCTTGCGGTGTCCTTTTCAAGTGATAGTAGGGGCAGCAAGGCAAGTATTGTATTGTTGCCATCGAGGATAACAAGATGGGGTTTATATCATATTGCATGAATTTATCCCTCTACATCATGTCATCTTGTTTCAAGCATTACTCTGTTCTTATGAACTTAATACTCTAGATGCATGCTGGATAGCGGTCGATGTGTGGAGTAATAGTAGTAGATGCAGGCAGGAGTCGGTCTACTTGTCTCGGACGTGATGCATATATACATGATCATACATAGATATTCTAATAACTATGCTCAATTCTGTCAATTGCTCAACAGTAATTTGTTCACCCACCGTAAAATAATTATGCTCCCAAGAGAAGCCACTAGTGAAACCTATGGCCCCCGGGTCTATTTTCCATCATATTTAATCTCCCGACAACAAGCTATTTCTGGCGCCGTTCTTATTTTGTTTTCTTTACTTTGCATCTTTATCACAAAAATACCAAAAATATTATCTTATCATATCTATCAGATCTCACTCTCGTAAGTGACCGTGTAGGGATTGACAACCCCTTATCGTGTTGGTTGCAAGGATTTATTTGTTTGTGTAGGTGCAAGGGACTCACGCGTAGCCTCCTACTGGATTGATACCTTGGTTCTCAAAAACTAAGGGAAATACTTACGCTACTTTGCTGCATCACCCTTTCCTCTTCAAGGGAAAACCAACGCAGTGCTCAAGAGGTAGCAAGAAGGATTTCTGGCGCCGTTGCCGGGGAGGTCTACGCAAAAGTCAACATACCAAGTACCCATCACAAACCCTTATCTCCCGCATTACATTATTTGCCTTTTGCCTCTCGTTTTCATCTCCCTCACTTCACCTTTGTCGTTTTATTCGCCGTTCTTCCGTTCGATCTTTCGTTTGCTTGTGTTACCATGTGCCTTCTTTTTGCTTGCATCTTCGCTTGCTAAAAGATTATGGATCCTCATCCACTTGCTAATCTCTTTAAGAGATCCAATTATGATAAACCTATTGCTAGTGAGTTGAGTGCACTAGATTATCTTTATGAGGTTTTGCTTAAAATTCGTGAATCTGAAAATTGTGATGAAGTACTTTATGAAGCGATTTACGATAGATCTTTGAATAAAAAGCCTAATTGCAATGATTTTACTATAAATTCTATTGATGTCAATTGTGCTAAAAATATGCAAAACCCTAAGCTTGGGGATGCTAGTTTTGCTATGTCCTCTACTTGTTGTAATGATCATGATTGGGGTGATAATTCTTCTTATGATCTTGAAAATTTATTTAAGCCCCATGATGAATATGAGATTGCTAATAGTGTTTGCAATATTATTGAAAGTGGGTTTGGAAGAGTGTCAACTTTAGATCCCACATATTTGGAGAATGTTCAATCTTATGAAATTTTTGATAAAAGTGGGTTTGGAGAGGTCATGACTTTAGTTAATGTTAATCCCACTATTTCGGAAGAGTGTCAACTTTGCATGCATGTGGATCGTGTTGAAAATATTTTATGTGATAGCTATTTTGTTGAATTCGCTTATGATCCCACATGTAATTATTATGAGAGAGGAAAATAGGGTCGTAGAAATTTTCATTATAATAAATTACCTCTCGTTATGTTGAGATTGCTATTGTTTCTTTCCGCTTCCTTGCATATGCTAGTTTTTGCTTGCTATGATAATTTGTTTGCCTATAAGATGCCTATGCATAGGAAGTATGTTAGACTTAGATGTGTTTGTTGCGTGTTTCATTATGCTCTCTTTGCGCTTCAATTCTTGTCTTTCATGTGAGCATCGTTAAAATTATCAATGCTAGCTAGGGGCGTTAAACGATAGCGCTTGTTGGGAGGCAACCCAAATTTTTTTAGTTCTTTTTTGCTTTTTGCTTCTGTTTAGGAATAAATATTTGTTCTAGCCTCTGGTTAGATGTGTTTTTATGTTTTAATTAGTGTTTGTGCCAAGTTAAACCTATAGGATCTTCTTGGATGATAGTTATTTGATCTTGCAGAAAATTCCAGAAACTTTCTGTTCACGAAAATAATTGTTAAAAACCACCAGAACGTGATAAAATATTGATTCCAATTGATTCTGATCAATAAACAAATTTTCTAGGTCGTCCTATTTTTATGATTTTTTGGAGTTCCAGAAGTTTGCATTAGTTACCGATTACTACAGACTGTTCTGTTTTTGACAGATTCTGTTTTTCGTGTGTTGTTTGCTTATTTTGATGAATCTATGGCTAGTAAAATAGTTTATAAACCATAGAGAAGTTGTAATACAGTAGGTTTAACACCAATAGAAATAAACAATGAGTTCATTACAGTACCTTGAAGTGGTCTTTTGTTTTCTTTCGCTAACGGAGCTCACGAGATTTTCTGCTGAGTTTTGTGTTGTGAAGTTTTGAAGTTTTGGGTAAAAGATTTGATGGATTATGGAACAAGGAGTGGAAAGAGCCTAAGCTTGGGGATGCCCATGGCACCCCCAAGATAATAAGGACACCTAAAAGCCAAAGCTTGGGGATGCCCCGGAAGGCATCCCATCTTTCGTCTACTTCCATCGGTAACTTTACTTGGAGCTACATTTTTATTCACCACATGATATGTGTTTTGCTTGGAGCGTCTTGTATGATTTGAGTCTTTGCTTTTTTAGTTTACCACAATCATCCTTGCTGTACACACCTTTTGAGAGAGACACACATGATTCAGAAATTATTAGCATACTCTATGTGCTTCACTTATATCTTTTGAGTTATATAATTTTTGCTCTAGTACTTCACTTATATCTTTTAGAGCATGGTGGTGGATTTGTTTTATAGAAACTATTGATCTCTCATGCTTCACTTAGATTATTTTGAGAGTCTTAAATAGCATGGTAATTTGCTTAAATAATCCTAATATGCTAGGTATTCAAGAATACTAAAAACTTTCTTATGAGTGTGTTGAATACTAAGAGAAGTTTGATGCTTGATGATTGTTTTGAGACATGGAGGTAGTGATATTAAAGTTGTGCTAGTTGAGTAGTTGTGAATTTGAGAAATACTTGTGTTGAAGTTTGCAAGTCCCGTATTATGCACGTATGGTAAACGTTATGTAACAAATTTGAAACATGAGGTGTTCTTTGAGTGTCTTCCTTATGAGTGGCGGTCGAGGATGAGCGATGGTCTTTTCCCACCAATATATCCCCCTAGGAGCATGCGCGTAGTGCTTGGTTCTTGATGACTTGTAGATTTTTGCAATAAGTATGTGATTTCTTTATGACTAATGTTGATTCCATGGATTATACGCACTCTCACCTTTCCATCATTGCTAGCCTGTTCAGTACCGTGCATTGCCCTTTCTCACATTGAGAGTTGGTGCAAACTTCGCCGGTGCATCCAAACCCCATGATATGATACGCTCTTTCACACATAAAACTCCTGATATCTTCCTCAAAACAGCCACCATACCTACCTATTATGGCATTTCCATAGCCATTCCGAGATATATTGCCATGCAACTTTCCACCGTTCCGTTTATCATGACACGTTCATCATTGTCATATTGCTTTGCATGATCATGTAGTTGACATAGTATTTGTGGCAAAGCCACCGTTCATAATTCTTGCATACATGTCACTCTTGGTTCATTGCATATCCCGGTACACCGCCGGAGGCATTCATATAGAGTCATACTTTGTTCTAGTATCGAGTTGTAATCATTGAGTTGTAAATAAATAGAAGTGTGATGATCATCATTTTCTAGAGCATTGTCCCAAGTGAGGAAAAAAAGGAGAGAAAGGCCATAAAAAAAAGAGAAGGCCCAAAAAACATGAGAGAAAAAGAGAGAAGGGACAATGTTACTATCCTTTTACCACACTTGTGCTTCAAAGTAGCACCATAATCTTCATGATAGAGAGTCTCTTGTTTGTCACTTTCATATACTAGTGGGAATTTTTCATTATAGAACTTGGCTTGTATATTCCAACAATGGGCCTCCTCAAGTGCTTTAGGTCTTCGTGAGCAAGCAAGTTGGATGCACACCCACTTAGTTTCTTTTGTTGAGATTTCATATATTTATAGCTCTAGTGCATCCGTTGCATGGCAATCCCTACTCCTTGCATTAACATCAATCGATGGACATCTCCATTGATCATTGATTAGCCTCGTTGATGTGAGACTTTCTCCTTTTTTGTCTTATCCACATAACCCCCATCATCATATTCTATTCCACCCATAGTGCTATATCCATGGCTCATGCTCATGTATTGTGTGAAGGTTGAAAAAGTTTGAGATTACTAAAGTATGAAACAATTGCTTGGCTTGTCATCGGGGTTGTGCATGATGAGAGCATTCTTGTGGAAAATGGAGCATGACTAAACTATATGATTTTGTAGGGATGAACTTTCTTTGGCCATGTTATTTTGAGAGGACATAATTGCTTAGTTAGTATGCTTGAAGTATTATTATGTCAATATTGAACTTTTATCTTGAATCGTTCGGATCTGAATATTCATACCACAATTGATAAGAATTACATTGAAATTATGCCAAGTAGCATTCCACATCAAAAATTCTGTTTTTATCATTTACCTACTCGAGGACGAGCAGGAATTAAGCTTGGGGATGCTTGATACGTCTCCAACATATCTATAATTTTTGATTGCTCCATGCTATATTATCTTCTGTTTCGGACATTATTGGGCTTTATTATTCACTTTTATATTACTTTTGGGACTAACCTATTAACCGGAGGCCCAGCCCAGAATTGCTGTTTTTTGCCTATTTCTGAGTTTCGCAGAAAAATAATATCAAACGGAGTCCAAACGGAATGAAACCTTCGGGAACGTGATTTTCGGAACGAACATGATCCAGAGGACTTGGACCCTACGTCAAGAAAGCTACCAGGAAGCCACAAGGTAGGGGGCGCACCTACCCCCCTGGGCGCGCCCTCCACCCTCGTGGGCCCCACGTTGCTCCACCGACGTACTCCTTCCTCCAACATATACCTACGTACCCCCAAACAATCAGATACGGAGCCAAAAACCTAATTCCACCGCTGCAACCTTCTGTACCTGTGAGATCCCATCTTGGGGCCTGTTCCGGAGCTCCGCCGGAGGGGGCATCGATCATGGAGGGCTTCTACATCAAAACCATAGCCTCTCCAATGAAGTGTGAGTAGTTTACCTCAGACCTTCGGGTCCATAGTTATTAGCTAGATGGCTTCCTCTCTCTTTTTGGATCTCAAGACAATGTTCTCCCCCTCTCTTGTGGAGATCTATTCGATGTAATCTTCTTTTGCGGTGTGTTTGTTGAGACCGATGAATTGTGGGTTTATGATCAAGTTTATCTATGAAAAGTATTTGAATCTTCTGAATTCTTTTATGTATGATTGGTTATCTTTGCAAGTCTCTTCGAATTATCAGTTTGGTTTGGCCTACTAGATTGATCTTTCTTGCAATGGGAGAAGTGCTTAGCTTTGGGTTCAATCTTGCGGTGTACTTTCCCAGCGACAGTAGGGGCAGCAAAGCACGTATTGTATTGTTGCCATCGAGGATAACAAGATGGGGTTTATATCACATTGCATGAATTTATCCCTCTACATCATGTCATCTTGCGTAAAGCATTACTCTGTTCTTATGAACTTAATAGTCTAGATGCATGCTGGATAGCGGTCGATGTGTGGAGTAATAGTAGTAGATGCAGGCAGGAGTCGGTCTACTTGTCTCGGATGTGATGCCTATATACATGATCATACCTAGATATTCTCATAACTATGCTCAATTCTGTCAATTGCTCAACAGTAATTTGTTCACCCACCATAAAATAATTATGCTCTCGTGAGAAGCCACTAGTGAAACCTATGGCCCCCGGTTCTATTTTCCATCATATTTAATCTCCCGACAACAAGCTCTTTCTGGCGCCGTTCTTATTTTGTTTTCTTTACTTTGCATCTTTATCACAAAAATACCAAAAATATTATCTTATCATATCTATCAGTTCTCACTCTCGTAAGTGATCGTGTAGGGATTGACAACCCCTTATCGCGTTGGTTGCGAGGATTTCTTTGTTTGTGTAGATGCGAGGGACTCGCGCGTAGTCTCCTACTGGATTGATACCTTGGTTCTCAAAAACTGAGGGAAATACTTACGCTACTTCGCTGCATCACCCTTTCCTCTTCAAGGGAAAACCAACGCAGTGCTCAAGAGGTAGCACCCCTCAAGGATCCTCCTCCATGGCCTTCGGTGATGATGGCCCCCTCCGACAGGGTGCCACAGAGGGCCTACATTGATTTCTCATGGCTACAAAGGCTTGAGGCGGCGGAACTTCCGATCTAGGTTATTTTCTGAAGGTTTCTATATTTATTGGAGAGGATGGCATCGAGAACAAGTCAGGGGGGTCCCCAAGCGGCCACGAGATAGGGGGGCGCGTCCCAGGGCGGTGGGCACACCCCCACCCTCGTGGGGCCCACGGGACTCCCCTCTGGTAGATTTTTGTTCCAGTATTTTTTATATTTTCTAGAAAAATTCTCTGTTGATTTTCATCGCATTCCGAGAACTTTTATTTCAGCACGAAAACAACACCACGGTAGTTCTGCTGAAAACACCGTCAGTCCGGGTTAGTTCTAATCAAATCATACCAAAATCATATAAAACTATTGTAAACATGGCATGAATACTTCATAAATTATAGATACGTTGGAGACGTATCATCCTCCACCAACACTATTCATTTATGGATACTTTTCATCCAGCCACCATCGGGTACTGTTCAACCAGCCTCCACGGGGTCCTGTTCATCCACCCCAACCGGCTAGGTGTGGCTTACCGCAACAAGACCTCCTCGGGGTCCTTTTCATCCAAGGGCAACCGCCTACTACCACGGGGTCTTGTTCATCCAGCGGCAACCGCCTACACACGGTCGGTGTCTTGTTCATCCAACCCCCCACAGGGAATTGTTCATCCATAGGCAACCAACCAGCGAGGTCGACTCACCACGTCTCGACTCGTTCTACGCATCGCGTGAGCGGCATCAACGGGCAATGTTCATCGTGAGGCAACCCACCACACCGGGTGGCTACATTTCGCACACGGGGGCTCGATTGGCTTTAGTATAAGTAGCAACAGTGATTGATTGCTCGGGTTCGATTAGCAGCACCAGTGAAGGAATCGCTCGGGTTCTGTTAGCAGTGAAGGGATCGATCGGTCTCTCGGGTTCAGTAAGCGAATGCCTCTCTCGGGTTCAGTTAGCGAGCGGCTCGCATAGCAATCTCGCGTATGAGAGAAACACGCAACCACACTGCGTCGCTCGGCCCCAACTACCCACCGTAACCGGGAACTCCACTAAAATTTCCTCCCCCTCACCTGTACCATGATTTTTTCTGTCATGGACAGCCTAAAGAATGTCAAGTAGGTGCGTCCCCGCCCGGCCCAGGACGAAAAGCCCATTTTTTGTCATGATTTTTGGTCACAGAAGTAGGAGCCCACCACATCCATGATGATACATGTTTTTGTGACAATTATCGTCATAGAAGTGTCATAACCATGACAGTAAAAAATTCGTTCGGGAAATAATGTCACAGATGTGTCTTTTTTGTAGTGTATCGAGCGTTGTCGCCTTCTTCGCCATACTCCGTCCATGTACGTCGGCCATCTTTCTTAGTACGGACGACCGGCAACCGCTCCCATATCCAAATAGAGAGAGCCCATACAAATCCACACATGCCGGATATCTCTTCGGTCCTCGGTGTTGCATCGTCTAGCTACAAACACAAATTGATGATTAGATAACACAATCTAAAGCAGGATACATACGTCCATAAACGAATATTGAGATATTTATCGTACCGAGCGGTATAGGTATGCGAGGCCGGCGGCCCCCCAGCTGTACCCTACATCCCAGTCGGCCAGGAAGTCCAGATACATCCACAGGGCAGTGTCCTCTCGAGCAGTATGGAAACATGACCTCCGTCAGATATGACCTGGTCTGTGCATCGGCATCTTCCGGGCATGTGGCCCGGTTGTTCTAGATCCAGATGAGTGGTACACCGGATGTTCGGTTATTTCGGGTGGTGGGGCAGTTGCCAATGAGGGCGGTGACCCTTGCATGCCAGTTGTTCTTGTCCACTCGCCTAGTGACACTACAAAAAAATACACTTATGTGATGATACGTGTTTGTCACAGTAGGTCACGTTTTCTGTCATGCATGTACATCCATGACGATTTTATGACGGAATCAAGATAGTCATACATGTGCTATTGTAGAAGTGTTCCATGACAATACCAGAATTATCATCACGGAAGTGTCCACTTCCGTGACGATAAATGGCGTGTCATGGACGTGTTTTCGTCAAGGGTAACCAACACGTGGCATCCACCATAACGGGTTGTCGTTAACCTATCGCGTTCAGGATTGGATCTGATAACCCGTTAACAGCCCCGACCAATGGGGATTTTCCACATGTAAAATTCTCATTCGCCGGATGATCCACGTGTCAGCTCATCGTTGGGACAGATGTCATCCCGACAATGGACGGAAGACGCCTATGATATGTCGACACATTGCACAGCCCAACAGTGGCCCATTTAAGGTAAAAAGGCCGGCCCATCTAAAGGTCCACCATATTTTTTCAAACACTAGTGGGCTGGCCCGTTAACAGCCTGCCATGTTTTGGGTCAAATTAAGACCCATATCAGATCAGGCCCGTTCACAGCTTGTCGTGTTTTGGGCTAAAATACGACCATATCAGATCAGGCCCGTTCACAGCTTGTCTTGTTTTGGGCTAAAATACAGCCAATATCAGATCAGGCCCGTTAACCGGCCACTGTTCTTTTGGGCCCATTCTAACCCGGGTTTGTATTTCAGCCTATTAAGTGCTCATTTACTAGTTCTGCCCGATAATAGTTTCGGCCTATTAGCGGCCCGTGGTGCATCTAGGCCATTGTCGGCCCGGTTTCACTTTAGGCCATTTAACGGCCAATGCTGAAACTGGGGTATTTCTTGTCCGAAGTAACTTTAGGCCTCTTAACATCTCGTAGTCTTCGTCGATAAATTTCAGCCCAACTAGCCTATCGGCCTGTTAAAGACCCGTGTTATAGTTGGGCCTAATTACATTCTGCGTTGAATCCAGCCTGCTTATAGGCCATCTGTTAATGGCCCGTGAAAATGATGGGCCTACAGCCCGCATTGATACCGATGTTGACAAAGGATGTAGAAGCACTATGGTCGTTGGATGGACATCGTATGGTCACTGGAGCAAGAATCGTTCATATTGACTAAGTTGACAAAGCCCTTCGTCCCCTTCATCTTAATAGGCCCACAAGTCAGCCTCCCACAATGGTGCGTCCTAGCTAGCAGGGGGAGTATTCATTTTTTTGTGCATAATAAGGAGGCACTTCCTTGTGTGCGAATATATAGCTGGTGGGTCCGAGCTGACAGCGAGGGGAACTTTTTTTCAAGAAATACAGAGGCCCTTCCGGTGGGTCCCAGCTGTCAGGTGGAGGAATCATTATTTTGCGCGTAATAAGGAGGCATTTCCTTGTGTGGACCCCTACTGTCAGTCTCTTCCGATGGCTGTTGTTTGTTGACAATGTTGACCTCGCGGCGCCGAGAGCACAAACGCGGTGGACGAGGGCGAGGCCCAGGAAAGGAACGACCCGGAGCCGGCGAAGCTACCGCAGAGGATGCCCACGCTGAGGGGTGTACGAGCGCTGACTGGTCGGCTGCGGGGTGAGGCTGACGTCGCCGGAAAATAATAGGATGTGCGGGTGGGTAGAGAGATGGCCTGGCGGCAGCACAACCAGTCACGGGAGTAGGGAGTAGGTAGTCCCACAGCGCTCGTTTGGGCGGCTGGAGCAGGAAGATCAGAGATTGAAGAAGCACGGCGGCCGTTGGATGGACATCCAACAGTCACTGCTCTATGTTGACTAAGTTGACAAAGCCTTGCGTACGCGTAAAAAATTTTTTTAGGACAATGTCATCGTCAACCTAGTAGGCCAAGAAGTCAGCCTCCAAATCTGTGGAAAACAACATACAACCCATTAGCCATTATTTTCAATAATTTACAGCCCATTTGCTAATTCTTAAGGATATTTGAAGCCCATGTTCTTTTTATTAGCATTACAGACCATATATTCTGGGCACTACTAAAAAATTCAACGAAATTTTGCATATTTCGGTGGGGTCCGAACTCTTTTAATCACGAAATTTCGAGTCGCGTTAAAAATAATTTTTAGAAATTATATCAAAATAAAATTCAAAAAACAATTCTCCACTAAAAAATGAATGAAATTTAAAATCTTAACTAGCAAGATGCTCGTGCGTTGCACGGAACATGAAGATGCATTTGTATGAGTAGTTTAACTTGTGGTAGAAAAGATGATATTTTAATATAATTGCCGGTTGGCTTTGTTTTTTATAAGAGTAGAGAGTAGAGAAATCCAGAAAAAAAGATATTTTAATGTAATTGCCAGTTGGCTTTGGTTTAAAAATTTACAGCCCATTTCTTACAACTTATAGCCCATTTTCTGGGGAAGCCCATTTTTTCTACTTAAATCCCTCCCTCCTCGTCTTGAAAGATTTGCTGCCCAGCAGGGCTGAGAAAAGCAAGTAGGCCTCAGTTTTGGTATTCTCCAAAAAAAAAAGAACTCAGCTAGCCATTTTCAGAAAGAAAAAAGATATCAACTGGGCTCGTCATGTGCTTAAATAAAAGCGTAAGCGTGGGCTAGACGGGCCACAGCCCCCGCGCAGCGCGCAGTTGAGCTCCGTCTCTGAAACTAAAAAAACAACTGGGCGAGCTACTGGGTCCCTGGTGTTATCCGCTTGTTGTGTAATTTTAACAAATCCGCCGCCGCGCCGGCCTATGCATCACCGGTGTGAGATGAGACGTCGATGACTTGTCGTGGCGACATGCCGCCATTGGTGGACACCGCGTCACCCTTGCTGAAGTCGACCGTGTCCTCGTCCTCGTCCTCGGCGCCACCCTCAAGGTTGTAGTACTCGTAGTAGTGGCTGCGCCAGAGCTCGCGTTGGTACTCCACCGCCGATACCTCGACGGATAGACTCTTCTCTACCTCGACCTCGGCCACGCGCAACTCCTCCTCCCGATGCTCCTCGATCTCCGCCGCCTCCTGCATCCCCAGCTCCCGCTCAACGACCTCATGAGGAAGCAGGTGCTCCATGGCCACCGCCGCCTTTTCAGACGTGGGTTGCATGCTGGAGTCCGAGGTGGCCTGGAATATCTTGGCGTGTGCATCCTCGATCTTGGCATGGATGGCCTTGACCTGAGCCAGGGCGACATCGGCGGCACAGATGGTAGCTCGAGCGCTCTCGGCGTTTGCAGCCGCCGTCGCAGCAGCAACTGCAACTGTCTTGGCTGCGGTAGCTGCCCTGTCGGCTGCCGCAGACGCCCTCTCGGCGGAAGCGACCACCCTTAATACTGATGCGGTAGCACTCTCAGCGTAGGCGGCACGCTCTCAGCGCAGGCGGTGGCACTCGGGGGGATGCGGCCATCATACGGGCCTTCACGAAGCGTTTCCACGGCGTCATCTTTGCAAGAAGGGTGTGCGAGAATGGGGATTGGGATTCGTGGATTCGGGGGTTGCCGGCACTAGAGTAGATGAGCCGGCGAAGCTTAAGGAGGGAGACTTAAATAGACCCAGATATTTTCATCGCAAAGGGAAGATGCGGAAGTGTAGTGGTAGGTGGAGAGGAGTACGAGGGCAACAACATGCAACTTAAGCTTATAAACGGTACAAAAAGCCCAAGGATTAATTGTTCATCAAATTTTTAGACAAAACCCAGATTGAACATGGCAGTAACATCTAACCCAACCACTCTTTTTCACAGTCACATACAAATGGATCAGTCTGATCCCTAAAATCAACATCCTGTGCAAACAAATATTTCAGGATGACTACAACTTGTTGTAAATAGAAGCCGAGCACGTTTAGAAGCCCATTTGTCCACCTGAAACTTGTTTTTTTTTGCTGTTCAACATGTCCGTCCATGAGAAATATCTTGCGGTAAAACTTAAGCCTCATGGACAATAGTAACATCGCATTATACAGGAAGAATGTGTTGTTTGCCTGGTTGGATGCATATCTTTCCATCGTTATTGTCCTCAAACGAATGTCATGAGAACTGAGAAAATCCTGGTGCTTATTACACCACCGATTGGTTATACGTTTTTCTCCATGTGGTTGCAGTACCTAAGTAGACATGAAGATTGAAAACAATTAAGGTCTGAAAAAAGAGTATGCCGAAAGAGCAACAGCTGAACATTTAATTCTAGTACAATATTACGGGCTTTCAACGTGCATGAAATCATCACCTCTATATATAAATTCTCCAAAGATCGAAAGCATCACAGCAAGCCAATAATTATGTTCAGATCAAAACTAGACATTCCGATATATAAGATCTTGACAGAATACAGCAACATTGACAGGCTATCCATGGACGAACTCTTCATTGAGCATATAAGATAATATTAGTACCCAAAGTGTACTCCAAGATGATATAAAACTTATGCACACAAATGAAAAATGCAGCTTATGATTACATATGTGTAGATGATAATATACGGTACCTAAAAAAGTGAGGAGCCAAAACACCAACTTCTTGTGATCATTAAACGGATCACGAATTACACCCAAGGTCTCTAGTTTGGGCGCAGAGACGACAGTTATTTGCGAAGGTTTATAACAATTATCAAGGAGCAACCTTTGAAGTGAAGGGGCATCTTCGATGATGAGTTGTTGTCCTTCAAAACAAATTCCAATGCTTTTAAGGTGAGGCAACTTTATTTGGAGACAAATGATAGGGATTTCTATTCCCAAAACAATCAGCAAGCGCTCCATGGCGGGGCAACTAGAGTGGATGATGCTGTGCAGTGCGGCCTCCGACAGATAAACCACCACAAGCAAAAGTTTTTTTAGTAGTGGGAGTCGAAGTATTTGTACCTGATCGTTTGGTCGATGGCACTGGGCGAAGGTGGATGTTTGGAGAGAGGAGGAAAACCGCGAGATGGACAACGGTGGTGTGGGCACGAATTCTTGGTGTGTTCGTGGTATGAAACTTTCGTGGTAATGGTAGAACTCAAACTGCTGGAGTTTTCCGAATTCAGGGGATGTCAGCCAAGCGTCCACCATGCCGGGTAAGGATAGCAGGTAGCGTGTCGGGATGCAGAGCCGTTGAACGGGGCCCTGCTGGTGAGAGGAGATGATGGCTCTGAGGAGATCAAATTCAGGAAGGACAGATATCTGACGACTATCGAGATTGAGGGGCGCGGTGCGCCAAAGAGGGCGCCACCGAGTTGAGAGGACTTGTGTGCGGCAGCAATCCTTGGTGGGGAGAAGCGAGATGATCTCCTCAAGGATGACGACCATGAGATCGCTGATGCGGTCCACCGAAGATTCTACCGGTTCCTTAGATCCGGGTGGGGGGGGGGGGGCTCGCCGCTTCTCCCCGCGATGCCGGGTGCGGGATCTACAATCGGCGTCGCCGCTGGCGGGAGCCTCATCTTCTTGGCACTGGGGCCAGCCGACTCCATTTTCCTTGTGGGCGTCACGCCGAGCTCACGGGTTTGAGCAGAGTAGCCAGAGACGAGCCTAGTGGCAGTGCGAGTGGGGAAGAAGGACGGCTGGGGTTTTCTGTAGGAGTGGAAGAAAAGGAGCAGGCGTTTTTTGTACGAGTGAGGAAGAAGGTGAGCGGGGGTTTTCTAGAAGAGTGAGGAAGATGGGGAGCGGGGGGAATTGGGGCAAGACGGAAGCGTAAGTGGTAGCGAGGAGGAAGGAGGGTTTTCCTGGGATCGCCCCTTCTTCAAGAAATATGGGCTTCTCCTCACAAAAAACAAAAAAATGGGCTTTAAGATGGATAGGCTTTTTATCAGCCCAGTCGGCTGCCCGTGTTTTGTACTGGAGGGCCTTGTGCTAGAGGCAGCCCGAGACACTCTCCATCTTATTGCCCATTTGAAAGAAAAAAAAGAGACGCCTCCAGCTTATGGCTACTCATCAGTAACCTTTTTCAACTTGGCATCCACCAAATTAGAGGATGCGGTACTGGATGCAGACACTCACATTGGTCGCGTAGCGCGGCAAAGTGAGGTGTCAAATAACAGGCCTACAATATACTTACTAGATTGTGAAGGTTCACAAGCTAGTCAACATTTACATTAAACTAAGCTTCAGAAGATAAAATTTGCATACTAACATTTAGAAGAACAAAAGTTCAGCATGTTTATGCATCTCAATGATTCACCATACTATAACCAATACAAAGCTGTGAGAAGGTGTGGAAATAAAGAAAATCGGTCGATGCTTCTCTCAGCAAAGGGCCTCCCTGCGCAAGCATTAATATCCTGGGCATGCTTGTTTCTTCTCAATGTTGCGAGCACTTTGAGCATGTTGGCAACTGCACAGCTAGCTAGCTGCCTCATCTTGCAATTGATGCTGACACATTCGCAGCAAACACATGAGGCAATACAGATTACTCAACATGAGTCCATATTGTGCAGCTCCCCTGAAATCATCTTCATTTTCCTGAATCTGAAAAGATAGGACAATAGCTATACTTAAATGGTGTTGCAAAACAGTAGCGCATATCAATAGCTCGGCATGACAAAACATGATCATCTGGACGAAGGGGATACTGACCTGCCTGAGGAAGATTATATATAATTTCAGAAGTCCTTGGTTGATTTCCACCTTCGGCTACACTGCTTGTTTGCTACTCCACACATGACAAGATCGGTCCGCACTGCAATCAGCAAGTCAACGTACGAATAAATAACCTTATTTCATCTTGCGGTGGCCATTGTACCTAGTTACGAATGTAGGAATACCTGGAGCACCATGAGGTTAGCTGACAGCAGGTAGATGCAACCATATAAGTTTTGTGCGGTGCTACCAAAATTGAGGTTTGTATCCCTTCCCGTTATGAGAATTCTTCTTGAAGTTGGTAGAATGTGATGGCTTGTTCTTTGCATCAAACTTGCCTTTCCCCTGAGATTTGTTCTTGTTGTTTTGGGGCTGGTTGGGCAGGAAGTTCTTCTCGTGTACCATGTGGGCACTAGAAGGTCCCTCAGCGACCCAAGCACGTGTGTCTTTTGCTCTCGCCTTCTCTTCAAAATGAAGAGTGCTAATGAGTTCCGAAACGGAAAAATCATGTCTCTTGTTTTTCAGAGAAGTAGCAAAATCATTCGACGAAGGTGGAAGCTTGGCAATGATGGTCCCAGCAAAAATTTTGTCCGGCAACACACACTTGAAGTACTCAAGTTCCTTAGCGAGTGACTATATCTCATGAGTTTGCTGAACAACAAAGCGCTCATCAGTCATCTTGTGGTCACAGAATTGCTCCATGACGTAGAACTCGTTGCCAGCGCCCGAGGCCCCAAACATGGCCTCGAGCGCAGCCCACATGTCTTTGCCGCTGTCAAACGACATATATGAATCCATAATAGAATCATCAAGAACACTCAGCAGGGAGGATATGAAGAGGGTATGCATGTTCTCAAAAGCTTCCTGCTGTGTAGGATTAAGATCGCCCTTAGGCTTACCCTTAGTGGCGTCATAGCAGTACATGATCTGAAACCAATATACTGCTCTCGTGCGCCACCTTTTATATTGCACCCCCTTAAAAGTAGGCGGCTTCAAAAGCGCAACAAAACCACTCGTAGTAAATTGCCTATAATCAGGTTTTTGGATTGGATTGTTGAATATATGAGCAATTTACTATGAGATGTAATCCGAATCAACTGTAAATAGATCATGACAACAATTGCAAAGATCAAAGTAATGATGCGGACTAAACCAGGAGGACAGAATCACATACTCTACAGCGGGAGCAGAACCGTTGTGGTTGATGTTGTCACTCATGTCGTTGATGACGAGGTTACCGAGGTCGGGGAAGAAGGCTGTCATTGAGGAAGTCATCGCTGGGAGCAGTCACAGGAGTGTGCTCCCCGAAAACCTAATCGCCCCTCTCCTGTACAGGATCACGAAAGGCGGGGTTCGGTGGACTGCTGTCCCTTCTCGCGGTGCACGCCGGAAGGAGGGATGGAGAAGAATTGCGTGGTGGCGATAAGATCTGGAACGGTGCGAAACCATATGATACAGCGGCAGCTAGGGTAGAGCCTGTCAGGTCGGTCGTGCGAGCTAGTAAGACCAAGTATAATAGTAGGCCTTTGGCCCAAACCCTACATCCAAGTCAATAATAGCCTCACTATCGAAGAGAATCAGAAACGGTTGAGTAATTAAGGCGTCCGTTAATTATTAATTAATGACTTAATAAATTTTCCGACTCACACCACACTTAGAGCATGGTTAATAGTATAGCCAACATCCGGCTATATGAAGTTGACACATCATCTAGAACCAAACTAATACGTAGCCTGCATAGAATATTTAGTCCGTTTAGTATAATACTATATCGTTAATAATGGCCCCACCTTTTGTCTCACAAAGTATGTGTAGTCTGAAATGCCAGGCGTGCAGCGGGCGGTGCCCCCGGTCGGCGCGCCGCTTCAACGGTGTAAGCAGTGAGAGGTCGCGTCGCCCTGACTTGCCATCAATGTGGAGCGGCGGGCTCAGCTGGCGCCGGGCGGGAAGGTTTCAATTTTTGATCCAGTTCCTCTGCTGCTACCGTGCAATATTCGCGTGTGGTTGTTTGTGGAATAAAAAAAGGAGGTACTCCTAATTATGTAGTTATGTTACTCCCACTATGGCTAGCCTAAGGTTAGTAGGTGACCTTCCACTTCGCTCTTCGTCTCTTCCGAAAGTCGAACAATAATGGTGGTACTACAGTAGTACTTCTGGCAATCTGACACCAAATGAACTACTGCACGTCCGTCGCTTGTAAGCGAAAGTTTCTCCTCGTGCTGAGAGCCACCGCGCACGTGTTGGCGTGGGAGAAGGCGTAGTAAGCAAGCTTCTCGTCGTTCTGCGAGTTGACAGGACACATCAAAGTTATTTAGTACTACGTACTCTCTCCAAAAAGGGCTGACCATGTCATTGGCATTGGCTATTGGGCGGCAACATGCGAGTAGATGTACACTCTTGACCGGACCAAGGGAGTAAGTCATCTTTGGTTGTGCACCATGACCAAGAAGGAGGGAAAAACAAGAGAACTTAATGTTTATTTGCTAATTAATAGCACTGCATGCAAGGAACTAACCACTTCATGTCGTGTGTTTGGTAGTCTCGAGTCATTGAAAACATGCACGCCCACATCTCTTGTTGGTTGATATGTCAAGAAACAAGAAACGAGGTGGGTGTTAATGCACCGCGCCTAAGTGTTTTGGGATTATTTGGTTTTCGTAAAGTGACTTATACACCTAGACGGAGGGAGTACCTTGCTCATGCAAATATTAAATGCTTAGAGCCAACCTAATAGCCATTCTAAGAGCCAACCTATTATATGAGTATTTTTTATGATGACTCTAAGTGAGGTGGCATCTCCTTATAGCCAACAGCCGGCTACATTGGAGCACTCCGGCAAGGCCTAGAGGTTAATTTGAGAATAAGTACCTCAAGGTTGATTTCACAGACATGACTTATAAGTTGACAGAGGTCATATGACCTTTTTTGGAAACATGTCGTAATGTAACGCGATAGACCTTCTTTCAAGTCAATTAGCATGTGTTCAAAAAATAAAAATTATTAAAAAGTAACACAATAGACCTTCGATTAACATGTGTTAAAAAACAAAAAATTACAAAAATTACAAAACAAAGATAACTTGGGAGTTATGTTAGATGAGCTATCGGTAGGGAAGTTGGTCCTTGCTGATATATGATGCCTCTTCGTATCATTTATGGCATACCTGTATGACCGCCTGGTGCCGCCCAATAGCCAATGCCACGTCCCGTGTGAATGTAGAAGCTTCCCTCCCTCATCTAGCTAGTTTGCGCGTTTTCCCCTGTTTTTCGCCGCCTGCCCACCTATAGAACTGCCTCGAGCTGGCCAATTCCTCTCCAAACACCGAGGGAGGCAGTTGAACCGAACAAGTATAACTTGTTTCTAGTGGGTACATTGACGTGGCATCGAAAGGGTGTGATAGCTGACTCTTGCAAAATAATTAACTACCACGTTGGCATACATGAGCATTGGGCCCACTTGTCAGCGTGCTGGACGGAGGAAGAAAAGCAAGACAAAATGGAGTGTGGAAGGGTGCAAATCGATTGGCTCACGTGTGATGACCACTGGAGCAATACACTCAGGTACTATATTAAAAAAATTAGTGCAAACAAGGCCGGTTATACTGTGGGTAGGTGACTGTGCGCTTGGCTCTTCGCCTCTTTCGAAGGTCGAACAATGATGATGGTACGACAGTAAATAGTGTACTACTAGTAAGCAAAGCTTCTCCTCGTTTGCGAGTAGACCGGACACATCAAAGTAGTGCATTAGTCTCCAAAAAGGGTTGACCATGTCCATGGCTACCATCCCATGCTCCGTCATTCAGTGTGTGCTTCTCGTTGTTCTGCGAGTTGACGGGACACATCAAAGTTAATACGTATTTAGTACTCTCTCCAAAAAGGGCCGACCATGTCCATGGCTACCATCCCGTGCTCCGTCATTGAGTATGTGCACTATTCATGTGCCATCGAGGAGGAAAAATATTGCATACTACTAGGTGTCATTATAGTGCATGACTCACTTACGACTCCTTATCTCCATTTTCTTGCATGACACATGCACCTTAATGCTAGATGTCCCGCGTGTTGGCAAAAGGATGAACAAAGCTCATGTCAAAAAAAAAAGAGTGGAAGAACATAGATTCCCGACGACCGAGAAGGAGCAAGGAACCTCATGGTGGAGTGTCCGCACTCATAATATTTTATATTATTTAGCAATAGAAAATCAACCACTCATCTCCACAGTAGACCGGAAGAGTACGAAACACGGCAGCCAAGTGTAGTTACATCATACTGTACATGGCCAACCCACGCTATCACCATATTTCTTGGCCTCCGTGCGACACCTAGCTCTAGTAATCCACCAGCCCGTATCACTTCTCGCTCCTCCTCTCTCTCAAAGTGCGGCGGGCTAGCATTTTTGCCGTCTATTGAGGTCGGTTAACTCATCACATGTTGGCGACATGCCAAGAGCATTCTAAAAAAACTATTGTACTCTATTGTTATGCCAAGAAGAGGAAGCGCTTTGACCGATGGACCAAACGAGACAGGCGTGCCGTGCCATGAGTGAGTCCAGTTTCTCGTTTTGAACTTGTTTGGTGTAGTAGTAACACTTGGTTTTGACTATTGGTAAGATTTTATATACTCCCTCCATCTAGTGAATAAGTCATCTTAGATTGTGCACCGTGACCAAGGAAGAGGGGAAAACAAGAGGAATTAATATTTATTTGCTAATTAATATCATTGCATGCAATGAACTAACCATTGCATGTCGTGTTTGGTAGTCCAACTCATTGAAAACTTGCACGCTCCACATCTTATTGGTGGATATGTCAAGAAACAAGAAACGAGGTGGGAGTTAATGCCCGCGCCTAAGTATTTTGGGATTATTTGGTTTTCGTAAGGTGACTTATACACCTAGACGGAGGGAGTACGGCCTAATGTATTCTTCGAGGATGCCTTTGACTATTGATAAGACTTTATATAATTTGAAAATTATATCATTCGAAGATCCTTTCACGTTCATTTTCAAAAAGCAAAAAGATCCTTTCACGTATGAATTTGACTGTATGCTTTGAGCAACTTGCATGTCCTGTACTGCTCCTGTTTGGATACTCTAACTTAGCTAGAGGTTAGACTAACTCATGACTAACCCTGAACTAACTGTAGCCAAAGAGGTGTTTTGGTGACAGGGTTAGATTGACAATAAATGCACTTGATGGAGAGAGAAAAGTGATTTTTCAGTGGGCCAAAGGAGGTACTAGTACTTACTGTGGGAAAGGTGTGACGCCCACGATGCGGCTATATCTCCCACGTGTCGAGGCACGACTTAGAGGCATAACCGCATAGTGGTTTTGTCGCAAGAAGGGTCATCTTCACACAATCCCATGTAATGAACAAGAATGGGATAAAGAGTTGGCTTACAATCGCCACTTCACACAATACATAAATATCATTCATACATCATCCAAAATACAAACATATAGACCGACTACGGTCAACATCCAGATGAAAATAAGACAACCCCAAATGCTAGATCCCCGATCGTCCCAACTGGGCTCCACTACTGATCATCAGGAAAAGACACATAATAACGACCACGTTCCTCGTCGAACTCCCACTTGAGATCGACGCCATCGTCTGCACTGGCATCGTCGGCACCTGCAACTGGTGTTGGAAGTATCTGTGAGTCACGGGGACTCAGCAATCTCACACCCGCGAGATCAAGACTATTTAAGTTTAAAGGGGGAATGGTGCAAAGAGGTGGAGCTGCAGCGGCAAAAACATATTTGGTGGCTAACTTGCGCATATGAGAGCGAGAAGAGAAGCAAAGGAACGGACGTCATCTAGCAATGACCAAGAAGAGGTCCTGAACGCCTACTTACGTCATACATAACACAGACCGTGTTCACTTCCCGGACTCCGCCGAGAAGAGACCATCACAGCTACACACGCACTTGGTGTATTTTAATTGGGTCAAGTGACAAGTTATCCACAACCGGACATTCACAAATTCCCATCTGCCTCATAACCGCGGGCACGGCTTTCGAAAGATAATACCCTGCAGGGGTGTTCCAACTTAGCCCATCATAAGCTCTCACGGTCAACGAAGGATAAACGTTCTCCCGGAAAGACCCGATCAGTCTCGGAATCCCGGTTAACAAGACATCTCGACAATGGTAAAACAAGACCAGCAAAGCCTCCCGAATGTGCCGACAAATCCCGATAGGAGCTGCACATATCTCGTTCTCAGGGCACACCGGATTGTCCAAGCTTCCGATAGGCCAGACCAGAGTTGCCCCTGGTGGCCACCGGCGGCTGACAGTTTGGACCAATACTCAGAGGAGCACTGGCCCGGGGGTTTAAAATAAAGATGACCCTCGGGCTCTAGAAAACCCGGGGGAAAAAGGTATAGGTCGCAAATGGTAAAACCAAGGTTGGGCCTTGCTGGAGGAGTTTTATTCAAGGCGAACTGTCGAGGGGGTCCCATAAATCACCCGACCGCGTAAGGAACGCAAACTCAAGGAACATAATCCCGGTATAACAGTAACTAGGGCGGCAAGAGTGGAACAAAACACCAGACATAAGGCCGAGCCTTCCACCCTTAACCAAAATATATAGATGCATTAATTAAATAAGAGATATTGTGATATCCCAACATGTCCATGTTCCGATATGGAACAACTTCAACTTCACCTGCAACTAGCAACGCTATAAGAGGGGCTGAGCAAAAGCGGTAACATAGCCAAACAACGGTTTGCTAGGAAAGGATGGTTAGGGGCTGACATGGCTGAAATAGGAGACATGATATAGCCAGTGATAGGTAGCGAGCATGGCAATAGAGCGAACAACTAGCATAGCAAAGATAGAAGTGATTTCGAGGGGTGGTCATCTTGCCTGCAAGATTCTCAGAGTTGTCGAAAGCTTGATCCTCGTAAGCGTACTCGACAGGTTCCTCGTTCACGAACTCGTCTCCCGGCTCTACCCAAGACAAGAACACAAACAAACGGACCCACAATCAACAACGAGAAATGCACAAGCAACATGATGCAAGACATGTATGATATGCAAGATATGATATGCGATGCGTATGCGTGCTCCGGAAGGAAAATGATGAACATGGCAGTAACTTGGCAAACCAAGCATGCCACTGGAAATATGAGATGATTTCGGTCGAAATCGATATAAAGATCACCGGAATCGGATGCACGGTTTGCAAATGGCAAGCAAAACAAGAATGACACTAATCTGCGTTAAACAGCAAGATAGCACTTAAAATACCACAAGTAACAATGCTACAGCACCCCAACATAGCAACAAAGCACATGGCAGTAATCTACAGGATATGCTTGACAAAAGATGAACACTGAGCTACGGCTAGTTCACAACATATCAAGCTCAAACAAGCATGGCAAAAGTGCAAAAGATTACAGGTTCACAGACTTAGTGAAAAACTGGACATGGCAGAAATCAGCATCAGGTAGCAATGTTCGGAGCACGAAATCAATATGCTACAGGAACTTAACATAGCAAAACAAGGCATGGTAGTGTTCTACTAAATGCACATGACAAAAGTCCCTTACTGACCATAAGCCAAAAAGGACAAGAAGATATGATGGCAAGCATGTAAACATAGCAAGTTTCGTTATCAGGTTTCAGACTTGGCAGAAAATAGAGCATGGCAGAAATATAAATATGTAGGCCTCTTTGTGAGCTTGATGCACTCACTACAGAGAAATGCATGACAACCCAAGCATACCTACAGCAAGATGGCATGTTTATGAAGCTATCCATGGCAAGAACAACTGCGAAGCATGTATGGATAAACTACAATAAGCTTGGCAAAAATGCATACCATGTTAAGAATCTGCCAGAAATATTTTATAGCAAAAGTAGAGAAAGATTGAGTCATTCTATTGTACTATAAAATTGCAAACAATTGCAGGAATGGATCAATGGAAACTATATCTACAAAACATCCTTACTGAACAGCTCCAAAATATGCATGGATCTCTCTCTAGCATCAAGTTTACATGGCAACAAAATTACAGCAGACAAAAACTTAGAGAAATCACCAAGTCCCTGAAATCAGAATTATTACGGGGCCTACTTTGCATGCTTGTGCTAGTCACCACAAAGACTAAACAAATACATGGACCATACCACTGGAGAGATGGCATGGCATACTTCAAAACACATGTAGAGTTCATGCTCAAAAGATGCACAGAATAAATGATACAAAAATGACAAATCTCCAAGTTCTGATAAGAACCACAGATTAACAGCAACTAGCCCTCTTCTAACGAAGATTTGGGCATCAAGATGACCTCTAATGAACATGGTGCAACTGAACAAAATGTAGAGCATCACGAGACGAACAATTTGACATATTAAACGCGCGAATCGGAGCTACATGCACAAAGTTATCGCATCGGGAATAGGAGCATATGCTGAGAAAATTATCAGACTTAGCAAAACGGAGGGGGGGTTTCGGGTCAACCTTTGACCAGATCTGGATCGCGGTCAACGGGAGCTCGAGCTCGCCGGCTCGGGCCGGAGGAGGAGAGGGGGCCGGCGGGCGAGGGGCCGGAGGCCGGTGGCGAGGCGGCGGCACCGGAGGAGGGGGCCGCCGGCGGGGCGGCGGAGGCGGCTGGCCGGCCGGCGGGCGGGCGCGGCGGCGCGCTGCGGCGGCGGAGTCGGCGGCGGCCGACGGGAGGCGCGGAGGAGCGGGCCGAGGGGGCCGGCCCGGCGGGCCGGCGCGGTCCGGGCGGCGGCGGAGATGACGTGGCGCGCTCCGGTTGGCCGGGCGCGCGGCGGACGTTGTCCGGCCGGAGCGGACGCGTCCGGCGCGGCGCGGAGGGAGAGGGTTAGGGTTTCGTTTGAGATTTCGTTTTTCGGGATGCCCACTCATTTATAGGTAGAGGGAGCTAGGAGACTCCAAATGAGGTGCGGTTTTCGCCCACACGATCGCGATCGAACGACCTAGAGCATGGAAGAGAGTTTGGTGGGCTTTGGGATGGTTTTGGAGGGGTTTTTTTGTTGGATACTCAAATGGACATTGCGGAGGCCCGGTTAACCGTTGGAGTACCAAACGACCTCCGAATGGAACGAAACTTGACCGGTAGTCTCCGGGTGGTATATTAAGACCACATGACAAGCCTCGGTCCATTCCGAGAAAGTTTGACACACGCACACGAAAGAAAACTAGAGGGGTGCACCGGAGGAGATAGGAGCGCCGGATTGGAAAACGGACAACGGGGAAAATGCTCGGATGCATGAGACGAACACATATGCAAAAGTAATGCGCATGATGACATGATATGAAAATGCATGACATGACAAAATACAAAACGAAAGACAAAACCCGACAACAGAGGGAAAAACATATCACATAGCCGGAAATGGCAAGAGTCGGAGTTACAAATATGGCAAGTTACATGCGGGGTGTTACAAAAGGTGAAATGATGGTTGCTTCACCCGAGCAACTTATTACTCTGGGAATATGGGAGTACCAGCGGATTCAAGGAACAGAGAAATGATGGTTGCTTCGTCCGAGGAACTTACTGTGGCGAAAGTGGCTCTGTGATTTGACTGCTCACTAGTCATTACTAAAGCAGCACAACGACCAGGGTGAATCCTTCCCTGCAGTTGTGCACTCAATATTGCTGCACGGCAGGTGGAGCCGGATGAAGGATGTCCCACATGTCGGTGCAACGAAGTAGAATTGTTTGTGGCATTGCTATCAATCCTTCAGGATTTGTTTATATGTACGCATAATTTTAATGAAATTGTACTTTGATGATATGAAGGTTTCAACTTTGGTTCCCGCAAAAAAAAAGGTTTCAACTTAGGATTCATGTGTCCTCTTGCCTCAAGATTATCTCGTTACAACATTCCATCAAATACAAATGAAACTACCATGGCTGCTAATGCATCTCAATGGTTCGCAGATCAGCGCCAATATTGACATCACAACTAAAGAAAAAGTTGTGAGAAGGTGTACAAGTAATGAAAAATATATAATTGATCGATGCTGTTCATAGGCATGGGTCCATTTCCTAGGCACAGTGTTCATTGCTTGGCAGCTAGTTTCACCCAGCTCTGGAGCCAAAACAGGGGTGTACAGAGGACACCACAATCCAATCATTTTGTGCCGCTCCACTAGAATCGAGCTGACCATCCATGTTTGCAAAGATATCCAGTCAGTATGATTACAATAATAGTGGAACTAGATGATGAAGCATAACACACACAAATAGAAGCCAATCACCTCTGCGATCTCTCTTTAGGACTAACTACTTGTTGGAGAAGATTAGGCACGGAGTTGGATGAGGAGGATAGCAAATCAATCTCCCTTTCTGTAGTCCCACAGAAATGTAAAAATGTTGCCCATGTGACATTTTGGCGGAACTACACAAAACACTCTTAAGAAAAAATGTGATTTGTGCAGTTCTGCAAAAGGTCGCAATAGCAATGAGGTGAAATGGACAGCCCTGTTTGCAAAAAACAGGTAGAAAGGAAACAATTACTGGCCAATAACACGAGTTGAAGACACATACGCCGACAAAAAAGAAGCATATTCCATGTAATAAGGGAAAGATAGCAGCATGGTGGTTTATAAAAAATGGTCTATGGACGAGATTGCAAGATGGAAAGTACGCTGCCCGAGATACGTTTTAAGCAAACAACTAAAGAAGATCCACATGCAGCAACGTGGCAAGATGGGCAGTGGAGCAAGGCCGGAGGAAGATGTACCTCAGGGTCGTCGGGATGTTACTAGGAGGGTGCCGGCAGCCGGGATCTGCCCATACTGCGGCAATGAGCAAGTAGCAAAGGCCCTACCGCGTCGGAGCTTGGTCAGAGAGAACGGCGGGTACCACAAATCGGGACGTGCTGCCTCAACGCCGTCGAACAGAGAAATGATGCACATCCTCTCTTTTTGCCGGCGGACGGGATGCGGCCGGATCACAGACCAACGGTGAGAGAGAGAGGCCACCGCCGCGTTGGGTGAGATGGTGTGACGAGAGACAAACCCCGGCAGGCAGGCTCCGTTGTATATAGTGGAGCGGATTTTCCATTTCCCCACGGCAATCGTTTTATATTTTGTACTACTCCCCCCGTTCCAAATTAATTGACTCGAATTTGTCTAGATACAGATGTATCTATACTTGTTTTGTGTCTAGATACATTCATGTCTAGATAAATATGGGTCCAGTAATTTGGAACGGAGGGAGTACGTGCCATTGAGGAGGAATATATAACGTTATTTAATACTAATGCATCAAGTCGAACTTTGTTCCGTCTAGGCGTGGTACCCGACCCTCCTTCGAGTAAACAACCGCTACACACGTCAAATTATTACGTGGGCTGCCTTTTCATACAGAAACGAACTCCACCGTGTACCCGCGCGGGTGTGGCCGGGAACGAGACGTGAGTACGTGCGTCCTGCGTGCACCTCTTCTTTAGGTGCAGGTATGTAGTACGTCGGTGGGTGTGAGAGAGATGGTTTGTGCGAAACCGAGGCAATGTGTCAATGGTATCTCCAACAAAAAAATGTAACATATGCAATGTGTGTGAAACAGAGTCATGGATATATCATATATAGAGGGAGCGATCCATGAGAAGAGAGTGGAGGGACCATCGGCGTGAGATATCGATAGAATCGAAAACAGGGATGAAGTGTGTGGCTGCGCGATCGATAAAGGGTGCCATCAAATTTGTGTTTGCCCACGTCAAAGATATAGGGCGGCTGGCTTACTGGAATTTGAGAGGGGAGAGGTGCAGTTTTTCTCTATGGCATGGAACCTACCTACAACGTTCGACTATCTGTCTATGTGTGGGGGGGAGGGGGCAGAGACCTAACTATAGAGAGGTAGATCGACTAGTATATGTGGAGAAGGAGAGAGACCTAGCTATATATAGAGGGAGATCGATCGGCGTCCATCGATATGTGTAGCAGAGGAATAAGGTTGGGAGAAAGACAAAGGTAGAGTGTCGGAGGGTTGGTGGTGGAGTGGCGTCTCACAAATGGTGGGAGAGGCCTGCTAGACAAACGGAGGATACGAGTGCAATATCAATAAGAGAGGGCGGGATGTCTGTCTGTCAATGCACGTGCGTGTGAGAGATGAGTCGGGAGGTATGCAATGATGATGAGGGGAAACGATATGGTTGTGTCCGAGAAAGGGAGAGACATAACTAGTGAGGTAAGTCTATCGGTGCATGGGGAAAACAAATTATAGTCGATCTGGCTATACGTAGGGAGATCGATACATATACGCATGCATGTGTTGGAAGCAAATAAGGTCTGGAGAGACAGACAGGGGAAGAGGGTGCGGCTAGGAGGTGGTGCGAGAGGCCTACCATGTCTAGGGGAAGGAGTGTACGAGTATGAGATCGATGAAAAGAGGGGCGGGAGTGTGCACCTGCGTGGAACCGTATTGGACATAGGGGGGCATGGACGGTGAGAAGAGAAGAGGGGAAGTATGTGTTTGTGGTACGCACACCTGGCAAGAGAGGCATATCGATCAATGTGTGCCGTAAAGAAGGAGCTAGGGGGGCTACACACACCATGGGTGAACGACCTAAAGTGAAAAGACGAATTTGTGTGATGGAGCTAGAGAATGTTGAGGGAGGGTGAGAGGGATGCGGGCGTGTGCATGCACGAGAGAAAGTTGGTGCTATCTACAAAGATAAGAGGATTGTGTGGGTGTAAAAGACGAATAGGGATCACAATTCATTATAAAAAGCGAATTTGAATATTTGAAGAATTTATCATAGTGTTTTAAACCGACGCATGCGTGAATATATATAACGGTGATACAAATGGTGTGGTTATGAACATGTTATACTACATATAATATATTTTATCTCTACTCTTATAAAAAACAGAGTTGTTGATGATGGTCTACCTGCCATCCTGCAATATAGGCCATCTGATTTATATCTGACGGATAGGAAGGAAACTATGGCAATTTTGGAAAAAGATACCCACACCCCTCTCCATGTTTGCAAATAAGGCATCCCCTTGATCATGTTGATGTTCCATGGAACGCATGGGCATCTTGCTAGTACTGCATATAATATATAGAACATTGATTATAATTTGGGCCAATGTGTGGCTTTTGCAGCTCAGGGCTAAATACTTGTCATAATGTAGGGGGCGGGGCACTATACCTTGTGTGATAAACACGGTGTGCGTATGGAACATGGTTTAGATTATGAATATATAGTTAGTACATCAAATGTACTATTATTTGGAATCAACATCAAGTGTATTCAAAAAATTGAATTCGAGTTCATATAGTACACATATTTCATATCTATCTCTATAGTAATCATGTGGTGTGTTGTTAATGTAATACACGAATGATGGTTGAAGTTGGCAACAATCATGACTGTAGATTCTTATTGAAATAGAGAAACAAATTCAAATTCAGTTTGAATTGCAGCGGTAGTATAAACATTTGGAATGCACTAAAATGTTGGTATGAGTAGGTCGAATGCATTATACAGCCAGCGAAAAAATTTAATTGGACATAACATGGATTCATACTCCCTCCTTCCATCTATATAGGGCCTAATGCGTTTTTAAGACCGCCTTTGACTATTGACAAGATTAATAGTACATGACATGCACAATGTGAAAATTATATCATTGAAAGATCCTTGCACGCATGAATTTAACGGTGTGCTTTGTGTAAGTTGCATGTAATATATTATTGCTCTAATATTTGGTCAAACTTAGCCTCGAAAAACGCATTAGGCCCTATATATATGGAAGGAGGGAGTAACTTTGAATAGCACTTGTATAGTAAAATGGGACAAGACTCTCTCTTTGTGTGGTGTGAATAGTTTTTATTTTTTTGTTTTTGTTTTTGTTGAGGGAAGTGCGAATTGATTTGGTACGTCCAAGTACAATATTACACGTTAGGCTTGTCCCTAAAATTCAACCTGCGCCTTGTTATATCTCGAAAATTCAAATATCGTGCTCCCAAAACAGGCGCCTTCACAACCCGCGGCTTGCTATCCCGAAATTACAACGCACGCGAAAACTCCCTCCAGCTGCCAAATCCTGACACGCGAAATCCCCCTTCTAACCCCGAGCCAAAAGGGCCGCTAGTTCAAATCGGTGGGGGTACTTTTGTAACACACCCTACATTTTGGACAAGCGCGTCCCTAAGTCATGGTTCCCCCTCCCATCGCCTCCTTTTCGCCATTCGAAATCTGGCCGCCATAACCTCTCCGCTCCAGCCACGAAACCCCACCCTCCTCCGTCTGCCACCTCACCGCTGCCCAGCTGGAGCCTCTTCCCTGACGACATTGTCCACCGCAACAGCTCGACGTCCCTCAATCACCTCCCCGGATGAGGATCCGTCGTCCATCTCGTCGTCCCGCCAGTTCAGCCGCCCCGTCCTCCACCTCCAAGGAGCTGCTCCGACGACCGCCTCGTCTATCGCGGCTGCTCAATCCCCATAGCGCCGCCTTAACCTGCTCCATCGGAACCGGAACATCCTCACCGACTCCTCGGACGAAGCCGAGGCCTACTCGATGCCACCAAAGAGGTTGTACACTCAACGCATCGCACCTTCTCCTTAACTCGACCTCCCGGCACCGACGGTGCTCCATCCCGCACCCCCATGGAGCGGCTACCTCGAAGCCGGCACCACGAGCAACGTCTCCATGGAGGCTCTCCCCCAGTGCGAGGCCCCTTCAGCTGCTGCTGCTGCTGCTGCTCCGGCTCTCGCTCGCGCTGCTGCTGCTGCTCTCCCCCTCGCTCGTGCTGCTGCTCTGCTCC
The DNA here is from genome assembly GCF_018294505.1 of Triticum aestivum. Taxonomy (NCBI): domain Eukaryota; kingdom Viridiplantae; phylum Streptophyta; class Magnoliopsida; order Poales; family Poaceae; genus Triticum; species Triticum aestivum. The sequence goes on from NC_057805.1 coordinate 285,312,979, forward strand.
GATTTAGCTACACTTCAGTCGAGTGAATCGACTTTTGGGTCAGTCGATTTTCAAGGGGTGGGTGGTCTCGCCAGAGTTTAGGAAGAACCACCTGCAGCGGGGAGGGGGGCTTGCTGGAGAGGTACCCCACTATCTATCTTAGGGTTCTGGGTGGGGTGCTGCTCGCCGGCGGTGGGGGCGCGGTGGTGGGGCGGTGGCGTGTGGATCGCCGGAGAAAAAGCTTGGCGCGGGGGGGGGGGGGGTTGCTAGAGGGCTGGCCGGGGCGGGGACGGACTGGCGGTGGGGAGTTGTTTCGGGGCGGCGAGGCGGCGCGGGGTTCGGCCGGTGGTGGCTGGCGCCTCAGGGGGGTGCAAGTTGAAGATGAAATGCAGGCCCTCCCTAAACTATCCCATGTGAAGTGCCTCTCTGCTACCATTGCGTTCAGTTTCAACAGTAACATTCAAATTCCACAGTAAATTTCAGTTTCGACAGTTAAGTTCATAGTCAACAGTTTTTACCTCATCTGTTGTAGTCAGGTGGTTTTTCGTTATGTAAATTTTGCATCTATCACTTTTTGGTAATGCATTTTACATCATCTATTGGAGATGTTATTAGAACCCCACTTGAGATTCACGATGTCTGTCTTATGCTGCTTCAGCCTTGACGTCTTACGGCTCACCGGAGCTGCTCCAACGACGGAACGATCCATCACAACAGAGCAGTGCCCTGCACGCTGTCTACAGATTCCTCAGATCTTCCTCCACACCTCCGACAGCCACCTCTGCCTCAACTTCTTCAGCGACCAACCCAATGATGCTGAGGTCGACACGGCTATGGCAAAGAGGTTGTACACTTGTCGCATCACTTATTACTCTACATTCATGTCTATCCATTAGGGCTATTTTTGTTCAACGGAAAAACATAGCAATAGGAAATTTTCCTATGGCACTCTACTATTCAATTATTCATGCATTTTGTTGAAAACCTGGACCTACTTTTCAAAATCCTACGCATGAAAACAAGACCAAGTGCATTAGTGGCAGAATAACATTCTAACTGTACACGCTTTCATATGGTTTCACTTTATTTTGGCCATGTTTCTTTGCATTCCTCTGCTCCTCCAATTCCTGTGAACCAAACACCCAAGTTGATAGAAATCATGTGTCCACAAATGCTCTGTTTCCCATGTGCATTCCTATCCTATTCCGGTATTTTCCTCGTATCCCTGCATTTTTAGAATCATGCAAGTCAAATGAGCCATTACAAAATTACTTCAGTTACTGGTAGGTGTCGAAGAAAACTTTGTGTGGTTAGTCCTGCTCCTACCGCGACATCGTCCGCCTCACCTGAGCTGCTCCATCAACAGAAGCATCCACCAAACCAGACATCACGACTCCTGACTGTCTTTCGCCGCCTCAGATCTCCTTCCCTACCGCTGGCACCCACAGCAACGACATCACCATCATCGACTCAGCAGATGAACCTGAGGAGTACACGGGTCCACAAGAGAGGTCACACTCTTTTGTTTCTGCTTATGTTATGCATTTCTTAATATTACCTGCTACTTTATTGTCCTGTTCACCTCTTAGACTCCAAGTCAGGTCCAAATTGATGTTCAAACTTGAGTTCTAAATTAGTTGTGGGGCACATATTGAGGCAGCAATGAATAGTATCTCTGTCTAATATCTGGTTCACCTAGGGTATGCCTATGTTGTTCATCCTGGGTGGGATACAAATAGTAAAGCAATCATCATCTATTTTTATTAAATTAAAGCAATGATCAGCCTGCTATCATTATTTTTGGATCCATCCACTGGTTGTTACCATTACTCTAGATTTCTGCATGCTCTCCTTACATAATCTCACTATTTGTTTTGTATGCATGTCAGATATTGTACACAGTCATGCTGAACATGTAGAGAAAAAGAGAAGAGTTTTGCGTGGCAATACAATGTCATGTAGACATCGCTCCATGGTGGGTTCAATGGCAAACCCTCCCACCCCTCTCTAGATTGTAATCCAGAGGAAGATATCTGTTCTGAGGTGGATTCAGACGCAGCTGACCACTCCTATTTACCCCCCAAGGTGTTTTCTCTAACTTGGCATGATGATGTTAGTCATATCATGCATATGTTGCCTTGTAGTGCCTACTTTCGACATCATATATGTCATCTTCTTAGTTTATACATGTTCTGTAATGGCACCTGTTTAGTTTCAATATCATATATGGGAATTATGTTGTCTCATGTCTTTTAGCCAGCCATAATATATGTGAAATGTGCAATGCCATCATGTTTAACCAGGCATCTTATATTTGAATGATATCTAGCCCATCCTTTTCTTCATTAAATTTCCATTTGTCGACAATGTTTTTACATTAATCTATTCTTCCTGTGAATCAACCATTTGAGTGGGTGATGGAAAAATCTGGAGTGAAAACAAGGCCTTCATAGCAGATAGTGCTACCTGTTGAAGCAGATCTCTTGCTGGGTCTTGATAGCTCCTCGGAGATGGCTTCAGAGTCAGATGACCAGTCCTATTCTCCCACCGAGGTGTATGCTCTAACTTGGCACGGTTCTACTGCTCATATCATGCATATGGTGTCTTGCATTACATAGTTTAGACATCATATATACAATATTCAACACCATCTTCTTATTTCAGACATCATATATGCGAATGCCCTCCGCTTAGCATATAAATCACGTATGTGAATTAAATCATGCGATCTTGGTTACTTAGATAACATGTATGTGAATTATGTCATGCGATCCTGTTTAGTTAGTCATCATATCTTTGAATTATGCTATGCTATGGTATCCAGTTTAGATAGACATCATATATGTGAAATTATGTCATGCTATCCATTTTAGTTAAACAATATACATGTCAACTATTTAATGCCCTCTTTTTTCCACACTATCTATTGCATCTGTCTCTCATACAATGCCTGTACATTCAACTATGTTTCCTGTTTATCAGCCATTTGAATTGGAGCGGGTGATGGCAGTATCTAGCGGAGTAAAAAAACGGTCTTCAAATAAAACAGTGCTACCTCTTGGTGGAGATAGCACCCCGGTTGTACATGCACGAGAACCAGACCTACCACACATAACCCAGACTCTCACAGATTTTACACCTACTGCGATGGACAGAGAACTAGCTTCACCCAATCTAACCCCAACCCCAGCTGATAGTAATCCAGTTCTTGTTGACACAACACCATCTCCACCACAGAGCTCCCAAACAAGAGCAGTTAGTAAGGCAGCTCGAGTGCCCAAAGCGCCAGTACTACCACCGCGAACCCCAACTCCACCAGTTAGTACAGCTATTCCTGTGGAGGAAGCACAACCAGCCATTCATAGTTTAACATCTATCGCATTTGATGTTGTTAAATCCTATGTGAGTATCTTCCCATCATGGAAATATTATACTGAATATGAAGGAAAATGCCAGTTGCAGGTGTTTGTCCAGGAGTTATGTGTAAGTAATGTTATTCATGGCAATTACTTTGCTTTGTCCCATACATTCTACCTCCATGATGGTTATAATACATCAAATTTTCCCATTTTTCTCTACAGAGAAGGACCGATTTGCAAACTCAGGATGAGTAACCTATTATAATACCACTGCTATCTTCAAGAATGCTTGGTGGCAGTATCGGAATTACCTTAAGAAAACGTACTTCACTGGCAAAGAAACTCATCAAATTCCCTTACGTTCTCCTGAGACACATTTACTGGACGATGACTGGGAACGCCTTGTTCTTTACTGGTCCCGAACCAAGAATGTGGTACGGTCTATGAGCTCATTTTATTTTAAGTACTATATGATTGCGTCTTACTGTACTCTGTTCATGTAGAACAAGTGCTTAAACCTGAAGAACAACTGTTCTCATTTAAGATTCCATTGCTATCGTGCATACTGCTTTACTCTTGTATCATTGTATTAACTCATACAAACATATTTTTAAATTGAACGATCCAATGGAAACTCCAATGGCACAACAGGTATGTTTGCGCATGTTTCTTTAACAGGTTTGCTCTTATAAATAGCTCTATTGATTTTAATTTCAATTGTGTATACAATTGACTTCTCATATCATGCACATTACTAGCATCATAATAGGGCCAACAATGTTGTTGTACATGTAGACCCGTGGTACCCATCTGAAATCTTGTTGTGCCGTTTAGTTTCCCATGCTTCGTATTCTTTCAGTGCTGCTTTCTCTTGAATTGATATGATTTGAACTGTGTCTCTATTTTGATTTCGCAAGACAATGTAGTGACCATAGGACATAGATATCTGTTTGTTTGATGCTTTTATAATGTACTACTTGGCAATAGAAGACTTGGTAGTTTAATCTTCTCCACCTTACTAATGAACTGGTTCACCAAAATGAGTTTCATATAATAGTACATGCTAAACCTGTTATGTGTCTGCTTGTTTCTTCTTTTAGAATGCTGACAGAATATTGGGGAAGAGTGCCTTATTAAGCAATGATAAAGGAAGTAATGCAGATAAGGTTTAGGATCATGAGACATCCTTGTTGGTCTCCAACAAAGCTGATAAAACAGCTAAGGAAAACTATCTTGAAGGCAGTGAGGCAACCCCAAAGTCCTGTCTTGGTTTATTGTTCGAGTTACTGGCCCCTACCGCTTGCACAAGCTATTCAAACTCACTGGCTGAATCAGTTCGGTTTCTTGAGTCTCAACTACAAGCTGAAAGACATCGATCAGCTGTGTTGCGACAAGAAGCGAAAGGACTGCGGAAGTCCCTGGAGCATTCAGATGCATACTTTCTGGTGCAACAGCAAGTGTCGGAGGATTTTAGCGCCTAATAGGACAAAGCTAATAAGCTTGCTAAGCTTATTCCCAGCATGGTGGATACCCAGGATAACGTTTCTTGAGCTCTTCTGAAGTTGTTTCAGTTATGGACTTGTTTTCCTGCCGCGTTTACTTGCACTGGTGGCCAATTTTGACGGCCAGTGTATGCAATATGCTGCTTTGTTCCCTATATTTGCACTGGTGGCGAACTTTGATGCCTAGTGGATGTAATATGTGTAATAGCTGTAATAGGCTAGCGTTAGTTGCTTGCTTATTTAATTATTTCCTTATTGTCTTGTTTAGTTGTTTGCTTGCAGTCACTGCAGTTATTTTTCCGTGTTTTTCTAGTGGCCACGATAACCTATTTTTGGTAACTAGGCCACAATAAGCATGGAAACACACGGACTGTTGTAACCATGGGCCTCCTGCAGGCCGTAGGATCCGTGGGCCTTCTATGGGCCGTAGGATCCATGGGCCTACTACGGGCCGTAGGATCCATGGACTTTCTACGGGCCGTATGATCCATGGGCCTTCTACGGGCCGTAGGATCCATGGGCCTTCTAGGGGGCATATAATCATTTCGCCAAACATGGGTCGTACTATTCGTGGACCATAACGAGCCATTAATAGGCCGTATTTGATAATGCTATGAAAATAGCCCAACGGGTTAACGGGCCACAAATAGGCCGAATGTAACCACGGGCTGTATTTGGCCCACAAACGGAACAGGCCAGGAACACACCGTATCTAACCGAATTCTAGAAATGACCCAAGAATAAATGGGCCCTTAGAAGGCCAAAAGTTAACACGGGCTGGAAACGGCTGACGGAATAATGGGTCGTTAATGGGTATAAAGCGATACATTGTTCATTATGGGCCAGTTTCATCTCGGGCCTTTAATAGGCCGAGATTTACAAAGGGCCTCATATGGGTCGAAAGACATCATGGGCCATACATGGGCCGGAAGTTACAATGAGCTGGAATCATATTGGACGGCCCAGATGAAGCTACTGAGCTTAATTCCATTAGGCCGTAACGGGCCGGTAGTTAGCGGGCTGTAAATGGGCTATATACGAATAGGCTGTTAACAGGCTTTCCGTGGGCCGGCCCCTTACCTTTTGACCAAGTCAAACGGGTCGGGCTTTTCACCGGAATGGGCCTCTGTTGGGCCATGCATGTGTCGATGTATCATAGGCGCCTCCTATCCAATGAGTGGATGGCATCTGTCCCAACGGTGAGCCAACACGTGTTTCCTCTGGCCAATGAGAATTTTACACGTCGAAAATACCCATTGGTCCGGGCTGTTAACGGGTTATCGGATCCAAAATTGGGCCCGATAGCTTAACGGCGACCTGTTACGGTGGATGCCACGTGTCGGTCACCCTTGACGAAAGCACTTCTATGACGCGCGATTTATCGTCATGGAAGTGGAAACTTCCATGATGATAATTTTGGTAATGTCATGGAACACTTCTACGACGGCACAGGTATGACTATCTTGATTCTGTCATAAAATCGTCATGGATGTACATGCATGACAAAAAACGTGACCTACTATGACAAACACGTATCATGACGGAAGTTTCATTTTTTTGTAGTGCTAGGCCCTGGTTAAGAATATCCATATGTCATTATACGTTTTGTTATTTATTTCTTCAAAACCACGACAAAGATTTATTCCACCTTTATATATGAATATGATTTAGAAATTTCGTGATCTTAGAATTAAGTAGGTTGGATACACTTTGAGTAAAATGGTTATTTCATCCAATACAATATGCTCACACGAAAAATAGTTCACCTTAGGTCAATCATACAAGTACTGACGATTACCTCGCCTAAAAAATTTAGATCATTACAACACATGGACAACAAAGGGGGTCTTACAACATAATCCATTCAAAGTCATGACACAGCATGCAAGTATACTAATCTAATGAAAATTTCAAATGGTATCTAAAGAAGAACTGGGATTACCCTGGGCTTCAGATAGCAGAAGCAGGAGGACCTCCTCCGTCTTCAAATGCAACATTCTTACTTCCTCTAGTTCTTGGGTTGCTTGCGTAATGCGTGTAGCTAATTGCATAATTTCCAGCCTCAAGGTCAAGATTACCTCATTCATGGTAGCCACACCATCTCATTCTGTCACTAGTATAGCCTCAAGAACTATAATATCTGTGCTCAGACTGCTCTCCTGCGGTGTTGCCTCTGAATTGCTACCATCTGGTAACATGGATCGCACACTGCTTCCACAAATAGATTCCGAGGTTGTACATTGTGTCCTAGTGTGAACAACATCCTGAATAGGTTTCCACTTGACATAAGTAAGAGATAGTTATTGCATGATCCAGGCAGTAAGCTTACATGGTAAACGACATATGAATTATTGCCGAGCATGGCAAGCTATATTTAAATGGTTCGAAGGAGCATCAGCCAAAAACAAATTAAAATGGTAAGATGAAAGTAGGGATGTAAGTGGAAAATAAATGGCATCCGCAAGTCCCATCTAGTTAGTTTTTGCTAGCTCGTTAGTTCATTTTAATCAAAAAACAAAAAACTCTTTTAAACTATAATACCATTAGTGGGCTTTAATCGGGATTAAACGGGACCCAGTTGACATCCCTAGATGGAAGGCAGTGTACCACCGTTATATTTAAGTTGCCCAGGCATCTAAGTAGTTGAAATAATCTGAGAAAGCACTTAAACAGTGTGGCCTCATATAAACTACGAAGATAGTCTTGTGATGAAGTTCATAGGAAAAGTTAAGGAGTCAAATGAACTAAGCATGCATTTCTTTACGATAGTACAGCAGGCACGGCTGACATATTAGCCAACTCAGGTATAGCCTAACAAGTAACAAACAAGCATTCGAATCAAGAAATACAGTAAGCAGACAACTGAACTATTTGTACTTCTATAGGATTACAGGTTGAGGGAACAACCAAGGAAAGCAGCCCACACGCATTACATTTCACATGTACTAAAACACACTGGCTTACCGTATATTGCTGTGAAGCCTCGCTGTTGTTGCATGTTCTTTGAAGATATCGTCAGCATCCCGTGGTTGCAAACCTAGTTGTTGTAGTTTCTTCTGCACCCTCTATTTAGGTAAAATTAATTCTAATCACATGCACTGGTTCAAATTGATCATCAATGGTTAATATAAACTAATGAAAGAAGGGTGTGTGCTTATACGACAATATATGTGCTTCACTCTATTTTTATGCTTGTTCGAGGTGCCAGCCCCAAAAGAACAAATATTTTGATTGATGGGGTTGGCAGCTCCATAATTAATAGAAGCATCAAATTAGTGATGCAACTTGGGAAGATCAAGAACGCACAAAAAAGTAATGAAAAGAGGCTCGGAGCAGTGATGTAATAGCTAGAATCAGAAAATGCAGGGTAATGCAGTGGAACCACAAGCTAGTTTGTTGATGTGTAATTAAGCATGGAGAACATAGAAGCAGTCTGATGTAACCAACATGTGGCATCAGAACAACACCATTATCATAAAATGTAGCATGCAAGAAGTAAAATAGTAGGCGATGATATCTAGGAAGTATAGTAATACTTAGGACAACACAAAAGCATTGTAACTATATGTGCACTGGTTTGTAATTTAGCACATGTAACATATTCACCGCCACACGTATGGCCCTACAGGTGAAAGCAGAATAACACGTCTCATGAAAAATTTAAAGATGCCCTAAAGAAATTCGAAGGTGCGGTGCTTATGCTAAGAAAGTGAACATAGCCCCGACCATTGGATAATAGTACCTGATTCTCGGGGGCATACGAGTATCGTTGTCATACTTGAAAACTAAGGATCGTCGATGGTGCTCGTGCTGCGGTTGAGTTTGGGCCGGCTGTCACCATTGCTGAAGCGGCTCGGGTGCTTCGGTTGGGGCGCCTATCGACATACAAGAATGCTCATCTGTGGTAAGTGAACAGTTCCACGATAAAAAAGAGAAAAACCGAGGGGTACAAAATGAAATAACCTGATGAGGCCGCGGTGTCAGTAAAGCAGCCCTGGTGGAGTTGAATATGGCGTCCGTGGAGCAGGACCGGTGTAGTGGACGAAGGCATCGGCGAAGCACATCCGGCACGGTGTACAGTGCTTTCGGTGAGGCGGATCTACTACGGTGGACGAGGGCTTGTATGAAGGGTCGGCGATGTGGGGGACGAGAGAGTCACTGAAGGCCCTACACTTTGGTGGACGAGGGTGTCGGTGAAGCAGATCCGGTGCGGTGGACCATGATGGTGATGAAGGATATCTAGAGCGGTGGACAAGCTAGTCGCTCAAGCGGCTCCGGTGAAGTGATGAATTAGAAGTTGGGGGTTGCAAGGTGCGGAAGGTAGATCCGGCGGGGTGTGAGATCCACCGCTACGGCGGAGGACTAGATTCGGCGACTTGGGGTGGTTGGGGGGAGGAGGTTGGGAGAGACAGGGGAGGGGCCCTAGGGAAGAATGTTGGGGGAAAGTGGGGAAAACAATGGATTTACCAAAGCAGCCCTTTTCCGTTCATGTGGAAGGGGTAAAAAAGAAATATCGCAAGGCTAAAATTTCGGGCGCGAGATATTTCGATGTGAGCGGGAAGTTTGTAAGCTTTTGGCGGCTGAAATTAAGTGTTCGGTTCTTGTACGGCCGACTATGATATAATGGCCAAGAATTTATTTGTTTTACACGCAAAAGAAGTGCAAGTTTCGAAAATCAATGTCTCCAACTCGAAACTTAGATTGTCCATTCAATTCAAATATGCATCGTTGAGCTAGTGGAAGCAAATACCATCATATGGTCCAATTCATATGAAATTCCAAATGTGTTTATGCTAAATATGATGAAAAAACAAAAATGTGTATCTGTATGAAGAAAGTGGATGATTATGAGGTTTGAACATGCCCGTATGTGTATACCTCTAGGTTTGATTTATGAATTTGAAATCACGAAATCCCGGCTTACAAAATGCACCTCTGTTTAAATGAATTACAGAAGCTAATGATGGGCTCGAATTCCAAAATTCCAATCCTAGGTTTGTAATTCTGGTACTTCAAAGTATATCATGCATGTTCAAAAGTATCGTTATCTCATAGTCCAAACTGTGAAACCAATTGATCAACCTTGAGTGCACACACTATTGACCATATATATCTCAATTACGCTAGTGTCTCTCAAATATAGACACCTCACTCTTTATCTGAAGCCACCCACCCC